>NC_057800.1:137861564-138036139 GCF_018294505.1 Triticum aestivum | reverse complement strand
GATCCAGATCGAGGGGGGAGTGCGCGATGTGGGGGGGGGGGAGGAGTGGGGTAGTGCGGTCGGGTTAGGGTTTCGGTCGGGTTGGGGGGGTTAAGTGGTGCTGGGGCACGTGAGCTGGCCGGCTGGGCCGTTGGCCCAGTTGGCCAGGGGGCCTTTTTTGTATTTTAGTTTTCTATCCTTTTATGTATTTTATTTCTTTTTTTGTTTTATTTTGTTCCTCATTGTATTTTAGTTTTGTAAAGTATGAAAATGATCCCTAAATTAGTAATAGAAATTATACCACTGCCACAATTAATTTGGCACCTAAATATATTAGTTTGTAATCGTTTATCATTTTAAAAGCATTTAAATAATTGTGTTTGCTACTGTTTTAGTTTATTTAGTGCATTTAAATATTTTATTAAATGATGATTTCTTCACCAACATTTATATGGATTATTTGACACATTAGGAACAATTTAGTTTTGACTTTTGAAAACTTTAATTGTTTTGACTTTGATTCAAATTTGAATTTGGTTTGGTTCGGAGCTAACACGAGATTATCAACAATAATTGAGGTGACGTGGCACCATTACGAGAGGGTTACTGTAGCTTGATTACCCGGGCGTCACAGAACACCAATGAGAACCTCGTCGCTAAACAGCTACACCTGGAAGCTATGACCGACATGCTAGGACGGTCTCATAGCCTTGCTCAGCAGCTTGCGCATCAGTTCCCTCGCAAGGCTAACCTTTCTTGAACTGTCTTGGAAGTGGTCTTGGTTCAGTATTATTTTGTTACGCTGCAATGGTGCCCAGTTTTTGTAATCTGCTTCTTCGTTGCGTTTTATGATCACTGGTGGCGAACTTTGATGCCCAGTGGATGTAATATACCTTAAATCCTTTATTGTGTAGTGTAGGTTTATTCTTAGTTACTATGTTGTAATTTCTTTATTGTATAGAGTAGGTTTGTTCTAAATTCCTACTAGTTACGCAGCAGCCCGAAATGAACCCCGGCCCATGATTGTGCGAATCAAATCATGGGCTTTTAACAGGCCAAAATTGTCTGGGTGCTTTTTTGGCCCAATCAAATATCGGCTGCGAGCAGGCCGGATGCAAACCGGGCCGTAGTTATGCCCAACTATATGACAAGCTTTTAAGAGGCCGAATTTAATATAGGGCCGAAATGTTAAATGGGCCCTTAACAGGAAAAAACTAATATCATGCCGAACTACTAAGTGGGCCTTTAGCAAGTGGGCCCAAAAGCATAGTGTCAAGTTGACGGGCCGAATCTGATATGGGCCATAATTGAGCCCAGAGCCTCTTAAAGGGCCGGACCTAATCTGGGCCGTAATTTGGCCTAGAACATGGTAGGCTTTTATCGGGTTGGATCTCATATGGGCCACTATTAGGCCCGGAGCGTGGCAGGCCATTAATGGACCGGATCAAATATGGGCCGGCATTTGGCCCAAAACATGGCAGCCAGTTAATGGGCCGGCCTACTAGGGTCCTCAAAATCTTGTGGGCCTACAGCTGAGCCGACCCATTAATGTCGGCGAAATCTCATGGGCCTTTAGCTGGGCCGGTCCATTATGACCCGCAAGAATCTTGTGGGCCTTTACCTGGGCCGGCCCATTATGGCACAAAAAAATCTCGTGGGCCTTTACCTGGGCCGGCCCAATATGGCCCACAAAATCTTGTGGGCCTTTAGCTGGGCCAGCCCATTATGGTCCACAAAATTTCATGGGCCTTTAGGTGGGCCGGCCCATTATGGTCCGCAAAATCTTGTGGGCCTCTAGTTGGGTCGGCCCATTTAAACTTGCTAGGCTGTGGCACGTGTCGACGTATCATAGGCGCCTTCTGTCCAGTGAGTGGATGACATCTGTCCCGACGATGAGCCGACACATGTTTCCTCTAGCCAATGATGATTTTACATGTGGAAAATTCCCATTGGTCGGGGTTGTTAATGGGTTATCGGATCCAAAACCCGACCCGATAGCTTAACGGCGTTCCGTTATGGTGGATGCCACGTGTCGGTCACCCTTGACAAAAGCACTTCTGTGACGCGCGATTTATCGTCATGGAAGTGGACACTTCCTTGACGATAATTTTGGTAATGTCATGGAACACTTCTACGACAGCACAGGTATGACTATCTTGATTCTGTCATAAATTTGCCATGGATGTACATGCATGAAAAAAAGCGACCTACTGTGACAAACACATATCATCACGGAAGTGTATTTTTTTGTAGTGATGGCAGGAACAGATTCGTGATAGCAACTTTGCAAGCTCAATTCACTCACCACAAGACATTTCATGGCATGGCAAGGTGACCAACATGCAGTAGACATGTTCAAGAAGCTAAGCATGGCAAGAGCAAACTCATAAGGTACATGCATCACTATCAACATCCATGACAAAGTTGAATAACATGTTAACAATCTGCCAGGAACAAATAATTAGCAAAATTAAAGCATGGTAATGACATGATACACTGCTGCATAATTACAATTAGAGGGATGAATGGATAGATCAATGCCACATCTTCAAAACATGCTTATTGAACTACCTCAAAATGTGCATGGATCTCATGGTAGCAACAAGTTTACTTGGCATCAAATGTAACAGGAAAATGACTTCGCAAAATCACTAAGTGTCTGAAAACAGCAACATTATGAAGCCTACTTTGCATGTTGTGCTAGTAACCACATAGATCACAAAAATACAATACTTACACCCTTGTAAATATGGCATGATGGAGCTCATAAAACATGTAGACATCATGCTCATAGGATGCACGCACAAAATGCAACAAAAATGAAATCATCAAGTTCTGTTAGCTTCCAGCAGACAACATCATATAGCACTTTTGCAATGATCATAATGGCATCACAATGGACAGTAACATGCATGCAAATGACACTAACATGAAGAGCATCACGAGACTAACATTTTGATATAAAATATGAAAGAATTGGAGCACCGAGCACGTAGATATGGCATGATGAACAAGGCATAAAAATAATTGGATTACGGGACTTAGTAGAAAATTGGACCTCTCAGTGCAGATCTAGGATTCACACGTAAAATGAGGACGGCCAGAGCTTGACGCCAGAGTTGGAGAGGGAGGAGGCTGGAGAGGTCGAGGGTCGGCGGATCCGGGCCGGCGGCGACCAGGTTTGGCCGGCTCTAGCGTCGGCGACAAGGAGAGAGGTGCGGCGGAGGCGGCGTCACACGTGGTAGGGTGCGGGTGGTCGGCGGGCGGCGACGGGCGCGGCGCCGCCATGGTCGGCAGGCGGCGGCCGGCAGCCGGCGAGGGTCGCGACGGAGGAGCGGCGGCGGCGTGGGCGAGCGTGCATGCCGGGAAGGGCCGGCCTAGGGCCCGACGGGCTGTGGCTGCGGTCGGTCGGCTGGGGACAGATTGCGACGTGTTATTGGTGCGGGGCGGCGGCATGGGACGTCCGACGGCGTGCAGACATGTCCGCCGGGCGAGAGGGAGGTTTTACGGTTTCGGTACGCAGATTTCCGAGGGAGGTGCATATTTATAGGTAGGGGGAGCTATGAGTGTCCAAATGAGGTGCAGTTTTCGCCCACATGATCATGATCGAATGACGTAGAGCATGGAGGGGGTTTAGATGGGTTAGTGGGCTGTTTTGGAAGGGTGTTGGGCTGGAACAAGAGAGAGGCTTTCATGGCTACCCAGTTAACCGTTGGGGCATCAACGACCTCCAAATGGAACGAAATTTGACAGGCGGCCTACCGGTGATGTACCAAGGTCACTCGACAAATCTCGGCCCATTTCGAGAACATTTTAATCCCGCTCACGAAACAAGATTAGAGGGGTGCAACGGGTGCCTGAGAGAGCGTTGGATTGCTAAACAGACAACAAGGAAAATGACCGGATGCATGAGATGACACGAGTGCAAATGAGATGCACATGATGACATGAGATGAAATGCATGACATGAACAAAATGCAAAACGAAAGACAAAAACCCAACCACGAAGGGAATATCATATCACATAGCTGGAAATGGGAAGAGTTGGAGTTACAAATATGGAAAGTTACATCCGAGGTGTTACGACACTCCACCACTACAACAGGATTTCGTCCCGAGATCTAGGACTGAAAGAACTCTGGATATTCGGAAAGGACGTGATCCTCGCATTCCCAGGTGGCTTCTCGGGCGGAATGGTGTGACCACTTCACTTTCAGGAATTTGATTACTTGTTGCGAGTCTTGCGCTCGGTTTCTTCAAGAATGGCAACGGGATGCTCATGATAAGACAAATCTTCTTGGAGATCAATCTCTTCGAAGTTGATAGTGCACTCAAGAGTCTTGAAGCACTTGTGAAGCTATGACACGTGAAACACATCATGCAAATTTGCGAAGTTGGACGGAAGCTCGAGTTGATAGGCGAGGTCGCCTCTTTTGCCAATGATCTTGAAAGGACTCACTGCTGGTGCGCGTCGGCCCTAAACAAATGGTTTTTAACCCCTTTCTGCGACAGCATTCAGAACCGTCGCCAAGTGAGTGTGGGAGATAGGGGGGTCCTTCCCACACAACCAGAAACCATTGGGGATATGCCCTCCTGGCACACATGCTCGGCAAAATGAGGTCGTGTCTGATCGCCGAGCACTCAAATATAGAAATACGTACAGTAGTGCTAAAAAATACAATTATACAGGCGATATCATTTCTGGTCGTAAGTACATCCCACAAAGTCAGTCACCACCGAATGTTTCCGTTCGTATATACATCCCACATAGTCACTACAAGGAAAACGTTTACGCAAGGTGGCGTAACGCAAATAGTTTTGAAGAGAATGTCTTGTGTGATTGTTCATTTATCTAACACGGTTTATTCCTAGAAACTGTGTGCGTTGACTGAGATCATCGCCCATGGTGGTTTCTCATTAACCGTTTAGAATAGGAAAACCCAATTAGCAAGCTAATTGGCCAATTAGCAGGCTAACTGCCCTATTATTAATAATCCATTTACTAATCTTGTAAACCTTAGTGCTTCCCATTGTTTCCCTGCAACACATATAAGGTTGTTAGTCATCAGGTTAAGTAAGGGTTCGCATGCTATCAGTAAAATATGTTGATGATAAATAAGCACATTGCAGATTCATCAGATTAATTCAAGCCACATGGAAAACCCATTTATCCAAACCAAGCATGATTAAGAACTAGGAAATATAGCACTTGTATATGTTTCTCATGTATTAAGTGCAGCCAAATTGGATTTATTCCTCACATGGTATACAATAACAGAATGCAGCCACGGCAATTGAACATCACATTGTCAAATTGAACCAAGCAGTTAACTAAACACCACAACAAATGAACCAAACATTAACTAAGCACCACATTGCACAATATAACATACTCCTAATAGAAGATCAGACAGTTAAACAAACCAACCATGCTTAACAACTTGGAAACATAGCAATTGTATTTGTTTCTCATGTATTTAGTACAGCCAAATTCGATTTATTCCTCACATGGTATACAATAAGGGAATGCAGCCACACCAATTGAACGTGGCATTACAGAATTGAACCAAGCAGTTAACTAAACACCACAACAAATGAACCAAACGTTAACTGAGCACCACATTGCACAATATAACATACTCCTAATAGAAGCTCAGATAGTTAACCAAACCAAGCATGCTTAACAACTTGGAAATATAGCAATTGTATTTGTTTCTCATGTATTTAGTACAACCAAATTTGATTTACCTCACATGGTATACAATAATAGAATGCAGCCACAACAATTGAACATCGCATTGCAGAATTGAACCAAGCTGTTAACTAAACACGACAACAAGTGAACCAAGCCACAACAAATGAATCAAGAAGTTAAGTAAACACCAATCAAACAATATAACATACACCTAATAGAAGATCAGACAGTTAACCAAACCAAGCATGCTTAACAACTTGGAAATATTGCACCTTGAAGAATTGAACATCACATTTGAAGAATTGAACCAAGCAGTTAATTGAACACCACATTGCATGACATATAGAACATATACACTATAGCAGAAGATTGCATGGTGAAAGTAGATAGCACAATTCACTAGAATTTGTTAAGGAAAGGTAGTAGCTATCAAACTGAACATGGGTCCTTATAGTGAGCTAATTAGACAAGCTACTCCTCATTATCGAAGATATCGATGACGATTGGCTCGTTGGACATGGAAGAGCATGAGGCCTCCGCATCATGGATGCCCTCGTTGTAGTGGTGAGTGGCCTGAGCCGCTACGGGCACCAACCTTCTGGCTCTCGAGATGAGGTAAGCACGTGCACGCTGAGAAAACGCCTCGTAGTCTTCGTCAAAGGCACTGACGGTGGCCTCGAGAAAATGCCACGAACTGTCGTTTAAAGCAGCCAACCACGTCGCGATGTCGGCGCACCAGGCGTCAATGATGGCCTCGACGGCAAGGTGCTCCTCCAAGATCTGGGGGTCGGCACGAATGGAAGCCATCGAGACCTCATCCATGCGTGCGACTGCGATTTGCTTCTCCGCTGCCAAATGCTCCTTGAGGTCCTGGCTATACTACATGCACCATGGCATAGGCCGGCACTTATTTGGTGGAGGGGTCGGTGATTTCGGTGGAAGGTGTGGCGCTCGCGCCGGCGGTCGGGGCATGTGGGATCTGGAAGGAGGAGGAGAATGGGTGTCGGGTGTGGGTTACCTGCCTGGATAGGCGAGGCCGAGCAGCATGAAGGAGGGTCGCCGACGAGGAGGCGGCGGCGATGCAAGCAAGGAGTGAAGGTTTCAACTTGGAAAGGAAGGCCGAAAGAGGGGAAATGTGGATTTGGCAAGGGGGAGGGGCGGGGAGGTAGATATTTCCGCGGAACCCAAAAATTTGGAATCGCTTCACACAAAAAACTGGCACGCAAAGTGTCATAAGACACGGTCCCTTATTCAGACACGGTCTGAAGATATTTTGTGTTGCATCTCACAAGGTTGGTTATAATAAACTGTGTGGGACCTACTTGATTTTTGGTCTTGATTTGAATTACATAATGGTGTCACTTCGGCCATGGACGGCGTTTGAATTGCTAGACCTTTTATCTGCAGTGATCATAAAGAATTGGAATTATTCACGATTCATTTGGACATTTTTATGCATTAATTGAGTTTTCATGCATTTATGTGCATAATTCAAATATGAACTACATGCACATGCTCCAGTGCATATAAATTGATTGAAAAAACAAATCTTTGTCCTTGGGTGCCTGCTTAGGTCCCATGGAAGAAATGGGAATGTATTTCAAACACCATGGCACCGTTGATGGCTGGCAAAACATTGAGATGCCTGGTTTTTAAATTCTAGTAAATCCAAAACTCGTCTGAAATTTATGAAACTTGGCATGCTATCATGGAGCGTCATCAACATGTCGTGGTACAAATTTTGTCCCATTTGGGGCAGGTTTGGGTATATGCTTCTCACAAACCGGAGCTTCTGACAACAAGCATGATGGTTTTCGGTAGGGAACGTCCCACCTTTGGGGACGAAACGATATCCATTGCCTCTTAATGCTTTCAAGTTTTTTCACATGTCAACATAGAACAAAAGGACTGTTGTGTGAATTTTTGTGATTTTTCGGGGTTCGTTTGGACATTTTTATGCATTAACTTAGTTTTCAATGCATTTATGTGCATAATTCAAATTTGAACTACATGCACATGCTCCAGTGCACATAAATTGGTTGAAAAATCAAATGTTTGTCCTTGGGTGCATTCTTAGGTCCCATGCAAGAAATGGGAATGAATTTCAAACACCATGGCATCGTTGATTGCCGGCAAAACATTGAGATGCCTGGTTTTTAAATTCTAGTAAATCCACAACTCGTCTGAAATTCACGAAACTTGGCATTCTATCATGGAGCAGCATTAACATGACGCGGTACAAATTTTGTCCCATTTGGGGCAGGTTTGGGTCTATGCTTCTCACAAGAAGAATGATGGTTTTCGGTAGGGAACGTCCAACCTTTGGGGACGAAATGATATCAATTGCCTCTTATTGCTTTCAAGTTTTTTCACATGTCAACATAGAACAACAGGAGTATTGTGTGAATTTTTGTGATTTTTCGGGGTTCGTTTGGACATTTGGATGCATTAACTGAGTTTCAATGCATTTATGTGCATAATTCAAATTTGAACTACATGCGCATGCTCTAGTGCATATAAAATGGTTGAAAAATCATATATTTGTCGTTGGCTGCATGCCTAGGTCCCATGCAAGAAATGGGAACAAATTTCAAACACCATGGCACCGTTGATGGCCGGCAAAACATTGAGATGCATAGTTTTAAATTCTAGTAAATCCAAAACTCGTCTGAAATTCATGAAACTTGGCATGCTATCATGGAGTGGCATCAACATGCTGTGGTACAAATTTTGTCCCATTTGGGGCAGGTTTGGGTATATGCTTCTCACAAACCGGAGCTTCTCACAACAAGCATGATGGTTTTTGGTAGGGAACGTCCCACCTTTGGCGAAGAAACAATATCCATTGCCTCTTATTGCTTTCACGTTTTTTGCACATGTCAACATAGAACAACAGGAGTGTTGTGTGAATTTTTGTGATTTTTCGGGGTTCGTTTGGACATTTTTATGCATTAACTGAGTTTGCAATGCATTTATGTGCATAATTCAAATTTGAACTACATGCACATGTTCCAGTGCATATAAATTGGTTGAAAAATCAAATATTTGTCCTTGGGTGCATGCTTAGGTCCCTTGCAAGAAATGGGAATGAATTTCAAACACCATGACACCGTTGATTGCCAGCAAAACATTGAGATGCCTGGTTTTTAAATTCTAGTAAATCCAAAACTCGTCTGAAATTCATGAAACTTGGCTTGCAATCATGGAGCGGCATTAACCTGCCATGGTACAAATTTTGTCCCATTTGGGGCAGGTTTGGGTATATGCTTCTCACAAGAAGCATGATGGTTTTCGGTAGGGAATGTCCCACCTTTGGGGACGAAACGATATCCGTTGCCTCTTATTGCTTTCAAGTTTTTTTCACATGTCAACATAGAACAACAGGAGTGTTGTGTGAATTTTTTTGATTTTTTGGGGTTCGTTTGAACATTTTGTGCATTATCAGAGTTTTTAATGCATTTATGTGCATAATTCAAATTTGAAATACATCGCATGCTCAAGTGCATATAAATTGGTTGAAAAATCAAATATTTGTCCTTGGGTGCATGCTTAGGTCCCATGCAAGAAACGGGAATGAATTTCAAACACCATGGCACCATTGATTGCCGGCAAAACATTGAGATGCCTCGTTTTTAAATTCTAGTAAATCCAAAACTCGTCTGAAATTCATGAAACTTGGCATGCTATCATGGAGCGTCATTGACATGCCATGGTAAAACTTTGTCCCATTTGGTGCAGGTTTGGGTATATGCTTCTCACAACAAGCATGATGGTTTTTGGTAGGGAACGTCCCACCTTTGGGGACAAAATGATATCAATTGCCTATTATTGCTTTCAAGTATTTTTCACGTGTCAACATAGAACAACAAGAGTGTTGTGTGTATTTTTGTGATTTTTTGGGGTTCGTTTGGACATTTTTATGCATTAACTGAGTCTTCAATGCATTTATGTGCATAATTCAAATTTGAACTACATGCGCATGCTCCAGTGCATATAAATGGGTTGAAAAATCAAATGGGTGTCCTTGTGTGCATGCTTAGGTCCCATTCAAGAAATGGGAATGAATTGCAAAGACCAGGGCACCGTTGATTGCCGGCAAAACAATGAGATGCCTGGTTTTTAAATTCTAGTAAATCCAAAACTCGTCTGAAATTCATGAAACTTGGCATGCTATCATGGAAGGGCATCAACATGCCGTGGTACAAATTTTGTCCCATTTGGGGCAGGTTTGGGCATATGCTTCTCACAAACCGGATGTTGTAGGGTAGAACCCTAATCGCCCGATCTTTCACGAAAGGAGCGGATTCCGTGAAGAACACGAAGAACACGAGGGAAAACATGAGGGGAAACACAAGGGGAAACACAAGAGAATCACTAAACCAACAAGAAATAGTCACACATATGCTGGACCCTCGAGTACATAGGAGATGACATGATCCACAATCAACAACGGACAATACAAAAGGTAGTCGGTCTTCTCCGTGAGGAGGTCTTGAGGTTCTTCTCCGCAAGGAGGTCCTGAATCCAAAGGGATCTTCTCCGTAGAGGCCGCAGTATCTCTCGTGGAGTAGATCCGATGTGGATGAGCAATGCTCTATCCCTAAATATGAGCTAAACCAATGCTAACCCTCAAATGGTGGAGGTGGAGGAGTATATATAGTCTTTGGCCACGAAGGGGTAAGAGAGGATACATGGGCCTCGGCCCGTTACTCTGCGCGCAGACAGGCGTCGGTCGTCCGACAGGTACCGGACGTCTGGTGGCTCGCGAGGGTTCGGTAGTCCGGTACTTGTCGGACGTCCGGTGTTTTGGCTCGGGATAGCCATTGTCGGATTTCCGGATGTTGTCGGTCATTCGGTGGCTGATGGTCGTCGGACGTCCAGCCTTGGTCGGACGTCCGGCCGCTGTAGCTTTCATCGGCTGTTCCATCTGGCTGGTGGGGACTCCAGGCGTCGGACGTCCGATGACTGTCGGACGTCCAGGAGCTGATGCTTCCTGGCAGCTCTTCCTCTTGTTCCGTGCACTTGGTGTCCTCTCCGTCTTGTCCATGGTCTTCCTCTTTGTTCCCGGTCATGCATAGCACATATATTTGAGGTAGTAGCCATGTTTCACATGTAGAAAGTGAAGGTTCATATATTCGAGGTCTCATCATATGTCCTATTGGGGCTTGGAGAGTAGTCGGAGTGTACATGGGGATGAAAGTGGGATGCTCCGCATAATCTCCCCCCCCCCTTGGGAAAGGGCCGACCTCGGATCGTGATCCTCATCACCATGGAAACGATTGTCATGTACGGACTTGTGGTTGGACATAGTTGAAGACATGGTGCAATCCAAGTACTCGAAGGTGTCGCCGGAGTGGTATACTTGCAAGAAAAACAAATACAAATGACAGTCGGAAATACAATGGTTAGCGCACACAAAGTGTCCATCATGTAAGAATGAGTCCGTGAGGCAAGATTGTTTGTGACAAAGCACATGAAGCTTAGCAAGGTGATCTAGAATGATATGCAAAGCATTCATGGGAGTAAATGCATTCATTGTGCACACAAATGTATTGTGAATATGATCAATGCAACCATGATGCAAAATGATGTCATAGAGAGACGGTTTATCAGTAGCATGAATATGGCAATCGATTCTCAAGATGAGCATGTGATCATGCAATTGATGATGGGCAATATGATCATGATGTATATATATGCCATCAAGGTATATCACAGCAAATTTGCTAAGGAAATGCACAAGCTCATATATGATGGATGACATAGACAGACAAGATGCAACAAGGCAATCATAATATGATTCAATCCATGCATAAGATGCAAATTTTTCATGAGTGTGAGATGTACAATGAAAATGACATGTGTGAGAAGAATCAACAATTATGGAGGTGTTGGTGTACCAATGCTCGATCTCGTGGCATGAGTGCGGTTCGAAGGTGCATCCAATAAGTCCAAGCGCTCCTCAATGTGAAGGTCCATAGAGCCAATCTTCAATGTTGGTCCTCCATCCAATAGGTGCATGTAGGCAATAAGAAGGAAACAACAATTAAAGAATGACCCATCCAATATGCGTATTTGAGGATGGCTCAAAGGGAAGGATTTTACCTTTAGGAGATTGTCGCAAAAGTTGGTGTTGCACATCATGTATGCCTTCGCATGACCAAGTTGTCGCATAAAGGCACCGCCTTATGAATCCTGCAAAATGAAAGAACATGACAAAAACTTGGAAAAACAAATGAGGTTAGCGAAAGTGCAAAACCGATCATTCGTGTGGTAAGTTACCCAACAAGTGTATGCATCATGCTCATCATAAGAAAGGACAAGGGAACATTTCATAGTATGGAGGCATATGATGTGAGAACAACCGAATGCACTAGGCTCAATCAAACAAGCATGCATCACAAGTAATATGTCCAAGTCTCCGAGATCAATAAGCATAGATGCAACAATTGGAGGCAAGCGACAGTGAACAAGATGTATCATGTGAGAGACATGAACATATATGTCATCAACCCAAGAAAGCAAATAAGAGTGTAACATGGGTGATGCGACAAAGCAAGCAATCATATGAATCAAGGCAAGCAAGCTAGTAGTGCTAAGATGCAACATACTAGAAGGAATCATGTCAAGTATGTCATGTGTGCAAATAGTGTTTATGAATAATGCACAAGACATTCACAAGCATGAAAGGAGGATATGAGCAAAATAGCATCAATAGCATGAGGCACATGATAAACATGGCAATAGCAACAAGGATCTCCACCAAGCATGCAAATACACATAGGAGTAGCATAATGGTGAATCATGGGTAGATGCAGGCAAGGGTCACAATTGCATGGCAAAGGCATAGAAGTAAGCATAGCATGTAAAGTGAACACGGGAAAATGAGGATGAAGCGACAAGAGGTATATAGACCATAGTCATGTGAGGGCCAAGTGAGAGAGATGCGCGTAGTCGTTGCGCGAAAGGAACGGTGGTAAGGATAGTCCACGGGATCCCAAGTCATCTTTGCTCTCAAGAGCTCGTTTCGTCAACTCTTGGGATTGAGAGGTTGACGAGTATACGGGAGTACCTACACAAAACAAAGACAAAGGGAAAATTGTGTGTGCATGGTAGATGTACACATCATTAATCATGACGCGCACATGCTTGTGTTGGTTAGCACAAAATATCCAATGCTCGAATAAATGAGATGCGTGATATAGAAACATGTCATCCATCATGATAGGTTTGTTGTTATGTATAGCATAATGGAGACTCAAAGTGTGTAATGCATCACAAGAAATATGTAGAGCATTGTTATTCATGGAATGCATACGGTGCAAAAAATTATGACAACATCCAAAACAAAGCATATTTGGTACAATGTGATCATGGCATGCATAGTAGATGAATTGCGCAAATCATGTAAAGGAAGCATGGCAATATCATCACGTGAAAAACAAAAGTCAATGACATCATCTCGTCATCTATGCCATACATGCAAATGAGAATTATTGTAATGGGGCATGCATAACTACTATGTTGAGATTGAAATGATGCAATATGGGATATCTCACTCATATATAGCATATGACAAGGTTAATGGATTGTAAAACATGATGTGACCAAAATATTTTTCACATGATATCCGATGAAGCATAGCATCACAACTAGGAAATCAAAATGCTCATCATCATATGCATCATAAATAGGTAAGTCATGACATGAAGAAGTGGCACTAGCATAAAGCATGGGAATAGGTGTGTCAACATCATGCAATCAATCATTCATAAAATAGTCCACTATTGGGACATGCGAAGCACAATCACCTATGTTACCTTTGCAGCATCGCTCATGTGTTGTAGGTGAGGTGTCGAATACCAAGTCGTGGTCATCTTCATCTTGATGGAACCATGTGGGGGGGTGCATATTCTTCCACCATGGCCATTGTTGTCTCCATTGGAGGTATGGACTCGTCGAGGATAGGCATGTCATAAAGTAGGAGACCTAGCACCAAAGAAGAAAACAGACTAGGAGTATAGGTTAAGTCATTAGAAATCAAAGTGGCCTCACTTGTCGTCTCAACTACCTCACTCACTACATGTGGTGGCTCACTCCCTCCCTCTTGGATGCTATCAAGTGTGGTGCTAGTGGTTGTCACACTCATCCTCTCATAGGAAATTCAATCAATGTAACTCATATCACTCGTGGGGTGGTGGCTCTTCTCACATGGCAATTGGGGCATCTTGTCACATGCCGATGTCGGAGATATGTTGGTACAAATGTCTCCATGCTCAATCATGTCTTAGTCGTAGTTGTAGCCGTGGATGAAGGCCGAAGATGGAACATCATCACTCTCCTCTAAGACCAAAGATAAGGTCTCATGTGCGGTCGCGTAGCTTGACTCAAAGAATGAGTCCAATATGGGCGTCGTCTTCAAGTTGTTGAAGAGGTTCATGCTCGTCGCCATTGTCAAAGGGGATGGCCCTTGCTCGATCTTCTTGCTTGGGGGGCTTCCGAAGATGGAAGTGTCGCCCTCACTCATAGGTGGTCACCTTGTACTTGATGATGTCGATGTAGGTGAACTGACGGGAAGTAGGTGAAGATGCCATACATCCAAAGGCAAAGATGCCTTGATAGCACTTGGCGAAGATGCCGAAGTGGTTGGTGTAGCCGTAGCTCCGTCTTGGTGGTGCTTGTCTCACGGTCTTCTCTTGTGGTCATGAAGTTTGGACTTAGCGTGAAGTAGGGATTGTTGGGACTTGTAGGTAGGCGCATCTCGAGCATCTTCATGATGATGTTGTCGTTGTCGTGCTTGAGCTCGATGGCGTTCGTCATCGTCGTGCACATGATGCTTGGAGGTGACTTGCCTTTCATGACGAGGTGGATCACGAACGTGATGGTGGTCGCCATGGATATGTGGATGTGGACGACTTGCGCTTGTGTCGCTTGGGTGCTCCGAAGATGATCGATTTGCTCACCGCCGACTTGAAGATGATGAAGGGGAAGTAGACTTGATCAAGGCCCGAATCTCCTCCATCCTTGCATCTTGCTCCTCCTTTTGTGCGGAAAGCTTTTTGTCGATGTAGTCCCTTTTCCCCGCTTCAGAGTGACGAATGTTGATGGAGAGGTTCTCGATGCGCTCTCGCAATCTTGATTGTGCGCCTTGCATTTGTCGTTGTAGATCAAAGATAGACGCTTTGGTGATGTAGTTGTTCACGCCATCGTTGTTGTCGAAGATCAGAGATGAAATGCCTTGCCTATCCATCACAATACTCGAGAAAATATGAGTGGGAGAAAGAGAAGAACGAATACCAAATGTACCTTGACAGAAGTTGAAGGTGGATCAATGATCACTCCAATGTGGAACAAGGTAATATCACAATTGGTACCAATTCTTGTCGGTTTCTCACACCTACACAAATAAGGCTTATGGTGGGGCTCGGTGAGGATAGTGGCACAAAAATTTGATGCAGAATGTTAGCAAGAATCAATAATGTTGAAAGAGATTCACAAATTCGCAAGTGAAACAAGTAGACCAATAGCAATATGTGGCACACGGAAACACACACACGGATAGATAAATGGGGTCGTGCAACCAAGGATGAGCACAAAATGTGGAATCCACGGAAAACGCTCGTGTTGCACAACTCAACAGAGATGCTAGCACAATTGCTCTATAGGCGGATACGAAACTTGTGCACAACCTATGATATGCAAAATGTATGAACTTCTATCCCATGTATGCTATATATGTATGATGTTCTGGTGGTATGACCCAAGATGATCGGATGTGACAATCTTATGCAGTGTGGAATGATGCTATGACACTTTCCTACAAGCTCTTTGTTCACTCTTTTTCTTTGCTTAAAAGCTTTTTCTTTTTTTCTTTTTTTGTATATGGCCACAATGCGAAATGCACAAACCAAGATAGCAATTGTGTATATGCGGGAACAAACTTGAGGCATAAGGGATGATATAATGATACCAATATGATATGGTATGTATGCAATGTATGGTATAGACCACTAATGTGCACAAGTAACGTTGCCGGCAATACTCAAATGGCTAGTCTTGATAGGCAAGTGACACAAAATGGGGTAGGGGTTATCAATGCAATGGCAAGGGAATATAAAATGTAGGGATACCACGATACCAAGATTATATGGAGGTTACCGTCCTTGGCGATGATGAGTGGCGGTGATGTTGATGGAGATACCAAGATGATGGAGACTCGTCCCTAAGTAGCCGAACCACCTTAGGAAACGGAAAAACCGCGAACTCAAAATCTCAAATGTCAAATGGTGGTACAGGATGCGGTGGTGGTTGTGGAAGCTCAAAGGGATTGCGGAAATGCAATGATGGGTTATGCGAGTAGGCAATGCGGAAATAGAGGTTAAGGTGGTGGAGTATACACGGTGACGGAGTTGGAAGCATGATACGTCTCCGTCGTAACTAAAGTTTTTGATTGTTCCATGCCAATATTCTACAACTTTCATATACTTTTGGCAACTTTTTATACTATTTTTGCCATAACAGAAGAAGTCCGGAGTTGTAATAAGTTACTAAAAATAAAAAAGAGGTGCAATACTCGTTAATTAGCTTCAAGCCTTTCGGAATAGTGTAAACTGCACTGCACATAGCTCCGTGTAGTCTACCATATTCCTCAAGGCTTGAAGCTAAGCAATGTGAGCATTGAGCCTCTTCTTCATCGTCTCTGCACTCAGGGCTTATAAACCGCTCCTAGTCCCTCTCTCTTCGCGAGGTGGGACTAAAAAATAGCTTACTAAGGAACTGTAGTACTAGTTCATGCCATGAACTAGTAATAAAGGTGCTCGTGGGGCCCCAGCCTTACCTGACACAACCTCATTAGTACCAATTCGTGGGACGAACATGTGCTAAAGGTTCGCCATGAACCGGTACTAAAGAGCTCCTCCCGCCTAGCTGTTGGAATCGGTACTAAAGAGCTCCTCCTTCCTAGAAGTTGAATGGTGCATACTGAATGCACAAAAATTCTGGAGTTGTAATAAGTTTAAAAAAATGAAATGCCTTTGTAACAGATGAGTTTAGTTTCGTCAGAAACCCGAATACTTCGAAAGAGATTGTCCAGTTTGCAAATGAAGTGCATCCAGTTTTTGCCGTAACCCTGTCTACTTTTTTGAACATGATATGTGGGTGAAATTATGATACCATGCCAACTTTCAACTTTTTCAGAGTTCATTTGTAGTGCTTTTCAATTTCTAGGTCATTTAGTTCTCAAAACAAATCATTAAATGCATGAAAAATAGCAAATGAAGGCATAAACAGTTGAAAGTTGATGGTGTCGCTTTGAATGGTGCATACTGAACGCAAAAAATATAAGAGCATTTAGATCATGATCTTATATTTCTTTACAGTCTGAATTGTCAATATGATCTTATACATCAAAAATACTTTGATCATCAATGATCTTTGTGTGTACAATCTGAATTGTCAATATGAGTATAAAAACATTGAATGAGTATAAAAACGCTTTGAATGCTGCATACTGAACGCAAAAGAAGTCGGGAGTTCAAATAAGTATAAAAATATTGAAGTGTCGTGTAACAGATGAGTTCTCGTCCGAAACCCTGATACTCCGAAAGACATTGTCCAGGTTGTACATGAAGTGCGTCCTGTTTTTTCCGTGACTCTCTCTACTCTTTCGCACATGCTATGCGGGTGAAATGATGATACCATGCCAAATTTCAACATTTTCACAGTTCATTTTGTAGTGATTTTCAATTTCACGGTCATTTAGCTCTCTAAACAATTCGGTAAATGACTGAAAAACAGCAAATGATGTCAGAACATGTTGGAAATTGATGGCGCCAGTTTGAATGCTTCATACTGAACGCAAAAGAAGTCCAGAGTTCATATAAGTATAAAAAACATTGAAGTGCTCGTGTAACAGATGAGTTCTCGTCTGAAACCCTGATACTCCGAAAGACATTGTCCAGTTTGTACACGAAGTGCATCCAGTTTTTGTCGTGACCCTCTCTACTCTTTCGCACATGCTATGCGGGTGAAATGATGACACCATGCCAAATTTCAACATTTTCACAGTTCATTTTGTAGTGATTTTCAATTTCACGGTCATTTAGCTCTCTAAACAATTCGGTAAATGACTGAAAAACAGCAAATGATGTCAGCACGTGCTGGAAATTGATGACGCCGCTTTGAACATAAGAAGTCCGGAGTTCAAATAAGTTATTAAAAATAAAAAAGAGATGCAATGCTGGTTAATTTTCTTCGAGCCTTTTGGAATAGTGTAGACTGCACTTCACATGGCTTAGTGCAATCTATGCTATTCTGAAAGGCTTGAAGCTAAGCAATGTGCAGGTGAGCATTGCGCCTCTTTGTCATTGTCTCTACACTCACGGCTTATAAACCGCTCATACTGCCTCTCTCTTGTCGAGGTGGGACTAAAAATCAGCTTACTAAGAAACTCTAGTACCGGTTCATGCCATGAACCGGTACTAAAGGTCTTTGTGGGGGCCCCAGCCTGACCATAGCCTGACACAGCCTCATTAGTACTAGTTCGTGGCATGAACCGGCACTAAAGGTTGCCCATGAACCGGTACTAATGATGCCCGCCCGCCTATCCATTGGAACCGGCACTAATGGTCACATTAGTGCCGGCTCAAATTCAAATCGGCACTAATGTGCTTCACATTTGACCCTTTTCCTACTAGTGCTATGTCATATGGTCACTCCATTGTCTTGCCAAATCAAAATAGAGACACGGTTCAAATCATATCAGTTCAAGACAAAGTAGCAGTGAAAGAATACAAAGTGTGGGAAACTACATGGCACAACAAGATTTCAGATGGGTACCACGGGTCTACATGTACAACAGAACTATTAGCTCCGTTGTGATGCTAGTAATGTGCATGATATGAAAGTCAACTGTATACACAATTGAAATTGAAATCAACAGAGCTATTGATAAGAGCAAACCTGTTAAAGAAACATGCGTGAACATGCCTGCTGTGCCATTGGAGTTTCGATTGGATCATTCAATTTAAAAATAAGTTTGATCAGTAAATACAGTGATACAAGAGCAAAGCAAGCATAGTTAAAAAAGGCGCGCCTAAGCGAGCGCTTAAGCGCGCCTAGGCTCTAGGCATTGGCAAAAAGCATTGCGCATAACTACGCATAATCTGTGCATAACTGCGCATAAGCATGTGCTTTGGTCAGTAAAGCGCAAGGCGGTGGCAAAATGCACAATTAACGCCTAGTGCTTTTTTGAACTATGATAGCAATGGAATCTTAAATTAGAACAGTTGTTCTTCAGGTTTAGGCACTTGTTCTACATGAACAGAGTACAGTAAGACGCAAGAATATAATACTTCAAAATAGAAAATGAGCTCATAGACCTTACCACATTCTTGGTTCGGGACCAGTACAGAACAAGGCATTCCCAGTCATCGTCCAGTAAATGTGTCTCAGGAGAACGTAAGGGAATTTGATGAGTTTCTTTACCGGTGAAGTACGTTTTCTTCAGGTAATTCCAATACTGCCACCAAGCATTATTGAAGATAGCAGAGGTATTAGCACAGGTTACCTCATCCTGAGTTTCCAAATCGGTCCTTCTCTATAGAGAAAAATGGGAAAATTTGCTGTATTATAACCATCATGGAGGTAGGATGTATGGGACGAAGCAAAGTAATTTCCATGAATAACATTACTTACACATAACTCCTGGACAAACACCCGCAACTGGCATTTTCCTTCATCTTCAGTATAATATTTCCAAGATGGGAAGATACGCACATACGATTTAACAACATCAAATGCGATAGATGCCAAACTACGACTAGCTGGTTGTGCTTCCTCCACAGCAATAGGCGTACTAACTGGTGGAGTTGGAGTTCGCCATGATAGTACTGGCCCTTTGGGCACTGGAGCTGCCTTACTAACCGCTCTTGTTTGGCAGTTCTGTGGTGGAGATGGTGTTGTGTTAACAGGAATTGGGTTACTATCGGCTGGGGTTGGGGTTAGACTGGGTGAAGCTGGTTCTCTATCCATCGCAGTAGGGGTACAATCTGCGAGAGTTTGGGTTATGTGTGGTAGGGCTAGTTCTTGTGCATGTACAACCGGGGTGCAATCTCCACCAAGAGGTAGCACTATTTTATTTGAAGACCGTGTTTTTAGTCCGCTAGATACTGGCATCACCTGCTCCAATTCAAATGGCTGATAAACAGGAAACATAGTTGAATGTACAGACATTGTATTAGAGACAGATGCAATAGATAGTGTGGAAAAAAGAGGGCATGGAATAGTTGACATGTATATTGTTTAACTAAAACGGATAGCATGACATAATTTCACATATATGATGTCTATCTAAACTGGATAGCATAGCATAACATAATTCAAAGATATGATGAATAACTAAACAGGGTTGCATGACATAATTCACCTACATGCATGTTATCTAAATAATCAGGATCGCATCATTTAATTCACATATGTGATTTATATGCTAAACAGAGGGCATTCGATATGATGTCTGAACTAAGAACATGGTGTTGAATATTGTGTATATGATGTCTAAACTATGCAATGCAAGACACCGTATGCATGATATCACTAGTAGAAAAAGGGTCAAGCGTGAAGCACATTAGTGCCGGTTTGAATTTGAGCCGGCACTAATGTGTACATTAGTGCCGCTTCCAACGGCTAGCCGGGCCGCTCTCATTAGTACCGGTTCGTGCCGAACCTTTAGCACCGGTTCGTGCCACGAACCGGTACTAAAGTGAGTGGTGGAAGGATGTTGTCAGTACGGGGCCCCTCTAGCACCTTTAGTACCGGGGCGTATCACGAACCGGTACTAAAGGTCGTCCTACATAGACCCTTCGTCCACCCGAGCTCGCTCTGTTCTTCCCCTTTCCCCTCTCCTCTCTGTTCTTTCCCCTCTTCCTCTCAAGCTCATCACACATTTTGCCCAAGATTTGAAGGCCCCCATCCATTCAAATGATCACAAAGGTTAGCAACTCTTTCCTTTCATCTCTCATTGCTAGATTAGCTCGTGCAATGCTTTATATAGTGATTGATTTTTGAGTTTAGTAATTTGGGAGGAATTATATATATGTGCTAGTATTTGATTTATATGCAATTTGAGGTCAAAAATAACACTTAGTTTTGCATATGTAGGTGTGGTTTACTTAGTACCTTCTAAATCTCCGTCGTAACCACCGTCGATCGCTCGCAACATCCCGTCGCCGGCACCACCTTGTGGTGAGCCTCTTGTTCATGAAGTTTTATATAAAAAATGATGTTTGTGTGATTGATATATATAGTTACTCGTATAATTATCTTACCCATACGTTGTTTGTTATGCATAGTGCCATGGTTTTGATATCCGTCCCCGTCGGCCCTCGTCCGGGTTATGATTCGGATGTGGTATATTCTATTTTAAAACTATTCATTGCATTTCGTGTTTATGACAAATTATGCCCATCAAGTTGACATAGATATTTTTATGTAGGAGGTAGTTGAACCCAAAATTCCAACCGACCCTATTGTCGAGAGGTTAAATTTAGTTGAAAGAGAAAACAAGGATTTGAAGGAAAAATTGAAAAGAATTGAGGGGGAGAAGATGGAATTGGAGTTGCATCTAGCCGATGTCGTCGATGATCACAAGATTAAGATGGATAAAATGCGCTTGAAGATTAGAAAGATTAGAAAATATGCCATTCATAGTGAGGCTTGGTATCATTATGCTGTTGGATCAATTGTTACCTTAGTTGCGATCTTGATCGCATTTGTTGGTGCATTTAAATTCTTTAGCTAGAGAGTTATTTGTTTGTTGCATTGAAGTGTTGTATGCTCTTTATGTATGAACTTTATGTATTGTATTAATTTGATGTTTTCGGTGCTGTGTATTGAAGATGAGCCAGCAATGGATCTACGATGACCGATGCTCTCCCGAGTTCATTAATGGTGTGCGTACTTTTCTGCTTGCGGTTGAGGCAAACAAGAGAGCAGATGGTTTTATGCATTGTCCATGTGCTGGCTGTAAGAATGGTCGCAATTACTCTACGTCAAGAACCATTCACGTCCACCTGTTTGAGTCCGGTTTCATGCCCCACTATAATGTTTGGACCAAGCATGGAGAAAGAGGGGTTATGATGGAAGAAAATGAAGAAGAAGAGGACGACGACAGCTATCCTGGCCATGGGTTCCCTGAATACGATGATACAACAATGAGGGAAGAAGCTGAGCCGGTAATGCGGGAAGAAGCTAAGCCGGCAATGCGGGAAGAAGCTGAAGCAGAGGCATCGGATGAGCCCATTGATGATCTAGTTCGGGCCATTGCCGATGCAAAGAGAAACTACGCAAGTGATTTGGAGAAGAAGAAGTTGCAGTGCATGTTAGAGGATCACAAAAAATTGTTGTACCCGAATTGCGAAGGTGACAAGAAAAAGCTGGGCACCACACTGGAATTGCTGCAATGGAAGGCAGAGAATGGTGTATCTGACAAGGGATTTGGAAAGTTGCCGGTAATGATAAAGGATATGCTTCCAAAGGACAACGAATTTCCCAAGAGTACGTACCAAGCAAAGAAGGTTGTATGCCCTCTAGGGTTAGAGGTGCAGAAGATACACGCATGCCCTAATTATTGCATCCTCTACCACCGTGAGTATGAGGATTTGAACGCTTGCCCTGTATGTGGTGCATTGCACTATAAGATCAGCCGCGATGATCCTGGTGATGTCGAGGGCGAGCGCCCCAGGAAGAAGATTCCTGCCAAGGTGATGTGGTATGCTCCTATAATACCACAGTTGAAACATTTGTTCCAAAACAAAGAGCATGCCAAGGCGATGCGATGGCACAGAGAATACCGTAAGAAAGACGGAAAGTTGAGAGTACCCACTGACGGGTCGAAGTGGAGAAAAATCGAAAGAAAGTATGGGAAGGAGTTTGCAGATGACGCAAGGAACTTATGGGTTGGTCTAAGCACAGATGGCATTAATCCTTTTGGGGAGCAGAGGATCAACCATAGCACCGCGCCTGTGACTCTATGTTTGTATAACCTTCCTCCTTGGTTGTGCATGAAGAGGAAGTTCATTATGATGCCAGTGCTCATCCAAGGCCCTAAGCAACCCGGCAACGACATTGATGTGTACCTAAGGCCATTAGTTGAAGAACTCTTACAACTGTGGAATGGAACAGGTGTACGTGCGTGGGATGAGCACATGGGGGAAGAATTTGACCTAAAGGAGTTGCTGTTCGTGACCATAAATGATTGGCCTGCTCTCAGTAACCTTTCAGGATAGTTAAACAAGGGATACCGCGCATGCACGCACTGTTTGGACGATACCGACAGTATATATTTGGCTAATTGTAAGAAGAATGTGTACCTAGGACATCGTCGATTTCTTCCGAGCAGGCATCCCGTAAGAAAGAAAGGCAAGCATTTCTCCAGTGAGGCAGATCACCGGACGAAGCCTCGCCACCGTACTGGTGCTGATGTACATGATATGGTCAAGGATTTGAAGGTGGTCTTTGGAAAGGGTCCTAGTGGACAACCTTGTCCGAATGACACTGACGTACGTGCACCCATGTGGAACAAGAAATCTATATTTTGGGACCTGCCCTATTGGAAAGACCTAGAGGTCCGCTCCGCAATCGACGTGATGCACGTGACGAAGAATGTTTGTGTGACCCTGCTTGGCTTCTTGGGCGTGTATGGGAAGACAAAAGATACACCTGAGGCACGGGAGGACCAGCAACGTATGCACGGAAAAGACAGCACACATCAGGGTCATGCCCCCCGTCGCCTCTCGCCTCGCCGGTGAGCGTGCACACACACACACATATAGCATTGTTAGAAATTTTTCTTTTTTCAGTTATAGAAATAGTTAGTTATATAGCATTGTTAGAAATGTTATAGAAATGTTAGAATTGTTAGAAATTTTTCTGTTTTTTAGTTATAGAAATAGTTATAAAAAAGTTAGAAATTTTTCTTTTTTCAGTTATAGAAATATTAGAAATGTTATACAAATGTTAGTTATATATATAGAAATGTTATAATTTTTTTTTCTGTTTTTTAGTTATAGAAATATTAGAAATGTTATAGAAATGTTAGTTATATAGCATTGTTAGAAATGTTCTAGGAATGCTAGTTATATAGAAATGTTAGAAATTTTAGTTATCAAAATCCAATCATTAAAAAAATGTTACTTTTTGCGGACATATAGCTAGTATTTGTTCTTGACGATGCCCAGCCCGCATCCTCGCCGTCGACCCGTCCGCGACGACGTCCGGCTGACCCATGTCCGGGACTGGGCTCTGCCAGGCTAGCACTGGGAGGTGCTGCCTGGAGGGGCGTGCCGCTTGATGAGGAACCCGACCCCGGGTCCCGTCGTCGACCCTGATCTCGTTCGGTGGCGTTCGCATGGGCCAGTTTCGGTGCGGAGGGAGCCGGCCCCGCCGGAGGTGGTACATCGCCGTGTCAGGGAGGAGGACGAGCACGTCCATCGCTACATGGTTGCATTAGAGGGCGGCAGGTTCTCCAATACCTGGCAGTTTCTTCAGGGATCTCACTTCAGCTATGATCTTGTGAGGGTTCCTTGTCTTTGGGTGTCCACCGCCCGCGCCGCAGGAACCGCGAGTGTCCTAGATTCTTCTGTAGTATTCGATCTTCATTAGCTACCTAGCCAGTGATGTACTCGATATATATAATATTCGAGACGATGTATTCGAGATTATATATTATTCGAGACGATGTATTCGAGATTATATCTATTGTTCGAGACGATGTATTCGAGATTATATCTATTATTTGAGACGATGTATTCAAGATTATATCTATTATTCGAGACGACATATTGGAGATTATATTCGATGATGCTTATTATTTACTATGATTGATTCAGTTTTTCCTTATTAATTGATTGCATCCATGCATTGTAATTTGAATATATTTCTATTGGATTAGTTAAACAAAACCTATGGCGGACAATACCGGCAGAGAGGGAGAAGAGGCCCTGTTCAATATCATACGCAATCCTCGTGGGCCAGATGATGATCAGAATGAAGAAGATTATGACGGCTCCGAATATCTAAACAACACCGGGGAGGGTGATATGATATTCGATCGCGACGACCGAATTGATGAAGTCATGAACTATGAACATGACGAAGAAAATGTTGATCTTGAAACAACAAAGACTGGCGAGGTATGTATATTTATATAAGCAGGCATCTGGTGATCATCACATGTATTAAATGACTTGAAGATATATTAACGAATCGATCTTTCTTCTTTCAGCCATCCGGATCGAGCAAATCTTCAGGCAACAGGACGAAACAAGGCCCGAACAAAAAGTTGAAGGAGGGCGTAAAGTACAATATCGAGGCAATCAGACCTAATGGCGAACCATTCGCACCTAAGAAGATTGCGGACAAGTTCGTTCGTCAGTGCAGAGTTCTTGTGAAGGACCAACTCCCGATCTCCCTTCAAGAATGGAGAGAGCCATCAAAGCCACGTCCAGGAGTTACTTTTGTCGACGACAGACAAAAATAGTTGCTTTGGGAAACGCTCATGGAACATTTCACCCTACCAGATCATTTCACAAAAGCAGATGTGGAGAAAGTCAAGGACGCTGCTCTTAGGAAGATGGTGGTTGCATTCAAGAACCACAAGATTTGTGAATGGGCCAAGTACATCAACGGAGGAAGGAAGACTCCAGCATTCGAGGGAACACTAGAGAACAAAGTGCTCATTGGGATGATTTCGTGAAATTCAAGGATTCGGAATTATCTAAGGAACGGTCAAGAATAAACAAGGCCAATGCTGCAAAAAAGGATAAGTTCCATAAGCTGGGGCCAGGTGGCTATGCGGTGGGAATGCCGCAAAAAAGAGATGCTGGATGCAGGTGTCACTCCAGAAACATTGAGCTGGCCCCCCAGGTGCAGGGCTTGGTTCTATGCGCATGGGGGGGAGTTGGACCCGAAGACAGGCAAAGTTTCCAAGAAGGCATGTCTGGACAGAGCCGAAGATAAGCTACTTGTTGCAATAGAAGAGGCTCGATCTGGATTGTTCGAGCCCAACAGAGAGAACGGCGAGCTTACACGTGCCCTGGGAAATCTTGAACACCCGGGAAGAACACGAGGCATGGGTGTTATTCCGTGGTATGAGGGGTTTTCGGACTGGAACGCCGACTACAGAACCCGTGCGAGAAAGAAGATTGCGGAGGATAAGAAGAGGAACATGGAGGAGGAGCAGAGGAAGCTAGACTATGAACGCCTTCAAGGCCTAGAATCAGCACACGCGGACTTGGCAATCAAATTCCAGCGGCAGCAGGAGCAGATCGACTCACTTAGCCAACAAAGGGGGTCTCAGGAGCTAGTGGATGATCCACCAATGGATAGCAGCGTCCCATCCATGCCGAGAAGCAGCGCGGGTTCTGCCCCGGGCGACGCATTGCTGGATAGCTACCCAGTGGATGACATCATGGAGAACACTAACTGCCAGCTACACTTCAAAATGAAGAACATATCCATGAAGGTGGCGGACGCCCTTGCTTTTACAAATCCCCCCGAGGTAACCTTCCATTGCAACCTGATTCCAGCGGGCTATGCTCGTGTCTTGGTTGATGAGGTGGTGGACCAATATATGGGGCTAGAGCTTGACATTCCTGGAGGTGACGATGAGCACACACTAGGAGAGGCCAACCATCGTATCATCCTATGGAGAAAGGATTGCATCATCTTTCGAAGGCCATCGACACCGCGTCATCCGACTCCTCGTCGCAGTCCGCCACCGAGTCAGCAGACTCCCGCTCCTCCAAGTCCACCATCACGTCAGGCCACTCCTCCTCCAAGTTCGGCACAGCTTCAGGCCACTCCTCCTCCAAGTCCGGCAAAGCGTCAGGCCACTCCTCCTCCAAGTCCGGCATAGCTTCAGGCCACTCCTCCTCCAAGTCCGGCACAGCTTCAGGCCACTCCTCCTCCTCCAACTCAGCCATGTCAGCCGTCTTCGCCGCCTCAGCAATCACGGAAGAGAGCCGCCTCAGCTATGGTGCGTAGCGGTACAAGTCGAGGTAGTACTGCAGGTACAGGTGGAGGCAAGCGATTTCAATATGGTCCAAGCCTCGCGCCTCTTCCGCAGATGCCTTACGACAAGTCCGAGGAGGAAAACATAGCCATATCGAAGGCCGAGGTGGAAGCCCATTTTGCACCGAAACCGCCACCGCCACCAAGGGAGAAAGTGCCTATGGAAAAGATTGACCACTTCATTCGTATGGCTAGACCACCAGCTCCCAAGCCTGTTGACACAGACTATGAGCGCCACCTCAGGAAGTTAAATCGAGCACGTCTACAGAAAGAGGCGAGCTCGAGCTAGAGCAAATCAGCTGGCAAAAAATGCGGTAAAATCGTTCCCAAGTTGGGAGAACAGGCGGCTCAATCAATCCCCCCGCTTGTTGTGCCAACAACACATGAGAGTAGGCGCGCCCAATATTATTGTGGGCAAACCGTTAACGTTCCCGGGCTGGCCAATGTGGTAATGACCAAGGAGCATATTGCGCAGGCTGAATCGATCGGGATCACTGTTGGATAACTCCTCGATATCGAGCCCATGTCTCCGACTAGAGAGGAGGAAATAAAACGGAAATATACCCGGGGCCAACCTTTGGTCGAGCTAGTGGAGGTCAATAAGCTCCCAACGAGAATGTATGCATTGCATCAATGGTACATGGACATTACCAAGATTTCCAATCGAGAGTCCCTCATGGTGAATGTCAACGAGGAGCATTACTACCATAAGAAAGCTGTGACCGTTGAGTATTTAGAACTTTTTCAGCTATACAATAAAGACGCACTCGACAAATCTATCGTCAGTTGCTATTGTCTGTAAGTGATTTCTTTCTGTAATTTAAGTCTCAAGCTAGCTGATCATTTTGATCAACCATTACCTATAATTATCCTCACTATATTATTTTCTGTGGTATTATGCAGGATGAAGATTTATGAAATGAAAAAAGGTGGATGCTATGGCATTGGGTTCGTAGACCCAAATACCATTAATGAATACACATGGAAAATAGATCCATATCACGCAAAATGTGTAGAGGAAAGCATGCTACAGTTCTTCATGGAACTGAAATACAATGAAGATATACAACTTCCTTACAACTTCCAGTGAGTCACACTGTCTTGTACTACAAATTCTGTTTTTCCCTACTAGCTATAGCTACATGTTTTTGCTTACATATATATGCCCGCTTAATTAAGACATGCAAACGTGTGTGCATGCAGATTTCACTGGATCTTGTTAATCATTAAAGTTGATGAAGGAACAGTTGAAGTACTAGACTCGCTACTTAAGAAAGCAAGTGACTACAGCATCGTGAAGGGGATAGTCAACAGGTAATTTCAATCATTATTAACTATATCTCGGCCTATTTAATTAGTTCGTCATTTCCTGATAACAACTATTTAATAACCCATTTATTCATTTTCTTTGTCGGCGGGCAGGGCTTGGGCAAAGTTCATCAGAGTCACTCCAGGCCCATGGAAACAATGTCTGAAATGGTATTGACCCAAGGTAAGTAATTAAGTAGTACTAGCTAGCTGCCATCTCTTTAATTATCATGCTTGATTAATTATTATCTGATCAGAATTCCATTCTCATAAAGGCCCTGAAGCAGGCGCTGGGGAATGATCTATGTGCATACTACGTTTGCGAGAACATTCACATGATGGCGTCCGAAAGGAGAAAATCTCAAAAACAGGAGTGGGTACGATATCGATTGTTAGAACACTATTCACAATTTTTACACCATTATTGATATCTAGTGACACAACTAATACACATGCATATTGATCTCCTTCTTAACAGTTCGAAGAGGTGCGGGACAAGCTCCTAGCACAGGACCACGTAGAACCAATTCAAGAGGAAATAGCGGGATTTTTTCTCGACCAGGTCATAGATCCCAAAGGCACCAATTAGGAGAAATTGTATATATATATATATATATATATATATATATATATATATATATACATGTGTGTATATATGTGTGAATTAATTAATGGTGGTTGTGAGACATTCGATGATATATATATATATATTATGATCAGTTGTACTAGAAATTATATTTATATATATGCATAACGTGTACAATATGTAGTATCATAAAATACCAGCAAACGAAAAAGAATTAAATGGAAAACACAAAATTAAATGAAAAAGAAATCATAAACCCAAAAAACCCCAACATTTTAATACCAGTTGGTGACACCAACCGGTACTAAAGGGCTCCCTGCCCCCGAAGCTGGCTCGTGCCACGTGGTTGCCCATTAGCACCGGTTCTTGCTGAACCGGTACTAAGGGGGGGGGGGCTTTAGTGCCTACATTTTAGCGCCGGTTACCAAACCGACACTAAAGGGACATACGAACCGGTGCTATTGCCCGGTTCTGCACTAGTGTATGAGCAGTATAACCGTGCCAAGTTAGAGCATACACCTCAGTGGGGGAATAAGACTGGTCATCTGTCTCTGAATCCATCTCTGAGGAGCTATCGGGACCCAACAAGAGATCTACTTCGATAGGTAGCACTGTCTGCTCTAAACGCCTTGTTTTCACTCCAGATTTTTCCATCTCCCACCCAAATGGCTGATTCACGGGAAGAGTAGTTTAATGTACAAACATTGTCGACAAATGGAAATGTAATGAAGAAAAGGATGGGCAAGATATCATTCAAATATATGATGCTTGGATAAACAGGATGGCATTCACTAGTAGAAAACGGACCATTAGTACTGGTTTGTAAGGGCCTTTAGTGCCGGTTATGGAACCGGCACTAACGTTTCGGCACTAAAGGCCCCCCCTTTAGTACCGGTTCGGCACGAACCGGCGCTAAAGTGCCACCACGTGGCGTGAGCTCGCGCCCTGGTACGGGGGACCTTTAGTACCAGTTGGTGTTACCAACCGGTACTAAAGGTTTTTTTTTGAATTTTTTTTGAAAATTTTGGAATTTTTTTTTGATTTTTTTTGATTTTTAATTTTTCTGAATTATTTGATGATTTAGTCTCTAATCACCTCTCTTAACTGCTCAAGTGTGGATCACTCATTCCAAATCATCTAACTTCCCGACCGGTCACCCATCCCTCTCACTACTCCAGCCCGAGCATGCTTAACTTTCAGGTTCTATTCTCCTTCGTTTCCGAGTCTGCACTTGTTGTTTTCCTGACAATAGTAAGATGTCAATCCTATTAACCCTCGGGAGTTTAGCTTGAGCATGAAGTCACACATTTCACCGTTTGAGTTTGAAACTATTATTCTAAAAAAGCAGTAATTATTTAGTAACGCTAATATATCTTGAATTATTTAGTAACACTAATATTTTTGAATAATTATGTAGTAACACTAATATTTCTTGAATAAGTAGTTTGACCATAGTTTGACCACAGTTTGACCATAGTTTGACCAGATTTGAACAAAATTCAAAAAAACTGAGATACTTATTTAGTAACACTAATATTATTGCGTAATTATTTAGTAACACTCTATATTTATTGAATCAGTTGTTTGACCGGTTTGACAAGATTTAACCAAAATTCAAAAAAACATAAATTAGAGCATATCTTTTTTTCCTTTTACAATTTGTCATTTCAAAAATTGTCCTAAACCCTAAACCCGGGACTTAAAACGTCGGAAAATCTATGCTAAACAGTAAAAACTAAGGGTTTAGACCATAAAACCTAACCCTAAACGCTGAAATCTAAACCCTAGCACTAAACGCTAAAAACGTCCAAAAAACGTCTAAAACGCCCAAAAACTCTATTTTCCCTTTGGAATTTTGTGATTTTAAAAAATTGTCGAAACGGAAAACTGGTTGTTTCAGCGGTACTAAAGGTGATCGTGGGGTCCCGGCCTGACGCCAGCCTGCCACCACCCCTTTAGTACCGGTTCGTGCCACGAACCGATACTAAAGGTTCAACACGAACTGGCAGTAATGCAAATCCGTTCGAACCGGCACTAATGGTACCATTAGTACCGGCTCAAATACAAACCGGCACTAATGTGCTTCACGTTTGACCCTTTTTCTACTAGTGATTGCACATTTCACACATATTATGGCTGGCTTAAAGACATGCGACTGCATAATTCCCATTTATGATATAGAAACTAAACAGGTGGCATTACAAAAACATGTCTAAACTAAGCAGATGACATATATGATGTCAAAAGTAGGCACTGCAAGGCAACATTTGCATGATATGACTAACATCATCATGCCAAGGTAGAACAAACACTTTGGGGGTAAATAGAAGTGGTCAGCGGCATCTGAATCCGCCTCAGAACAGATATCTTCCTCTGGATTACAATCTGGAGAGGGGTGGGGAGGGTTTGCCATTGTACCCACCATGGAGCGATTTCTGCATGACATTGTATTGCCGCGATAAACTCTTCTCTTTTTCTCTACATGTTCAGCATGACTGTGTACAATATCTGACATGCATACGAAAAAAATATGGTGAGATTATGTAAGGAGAGCATGCAGAAATTTAGAGTGATGGTAACAACCAGCGGATCGACGTTTTTCCGTTGAACCAAAATAGCCCTAATGGATCGACGTGAATGTATAGAAATAAGTGGTGCAACAAGTGTACAACCTCTTTGCCGTAGCCGTGTCGACCTCAGCATCATTGGGTTGATCGCTGAAGCAGTTGAGGTAGAGGTGGCTGTCAGAGGTGTGGAGGAAGATCTGAGGAATCTATAGATGGCGTCCAGGGCACTGCTCTATTGTGATGGATCGTTCTGTCGTTGGAGCAGCTCCGGTGAGCTGTAAGACGTCAAGGCCGAAGCAGCACAAGACATACATCGTCAATCTCAAGTGGGATTCTAATAGAATCTCCAATGTATGATGTAAAATGGATGTAAAATTAACATCACCAAAAACCACCGGACTACAACAGATAAGGTAAAAACTGTTGACTCAGAAATGAACTGTTGAAACTGAAATTTACTGTGGAATCTGAATGCTACTGTCGAAACTGAACGCAATGGTAGCAGAGAGGCACTTGACATGTAGTTTAGGGAGGGCCTGCAGTTCATCTTCAAACTGCACCACCCGGAGCCGCCAGCGACCACCGACCGAACCGCCGGCCCCAGCGCCGCCTCGCCCCCCCGAAACAACTCGCCACCGCCGCCCCGCCCAGCCCTCTAGGCCCCCCGCCCCCACCCTGAACCTAAGATAGATAGTGGGGTACCTCTCCGGCGAGCCCCCGTCCCCGCTACGGGTGGTTCTTCCTTAACTCCGGCGAGCCCCCCAACCTCTGAAAATCGAATGAACCAAAAGTCAATTCAGTCGACTGAAGTGTGGCTTAATCAGAGCAAAGCAGCAGCACGAGGGAGGGGGAGAGCAGCAGCTCAACTGGGCAAGCGAGCAATCGAGCGAGAGCCAGAGCAGTAGCAGCACGAGCGAGCGAGGGAGAGCCGGAGCAGCAGCAGATCTGGCTGGTATGGACGCTGCCGCCGAAGGGGCCTCACACTGGGGAGAGCCGCCATGGAGATGTTGCCCATGGCGCCGGCTTCAAGGTAGCCGCTCCATGGGTGTGCGGGATCGAGCACCATCGGCGTTGGGAGGTTGAGTTAAGGAGAAGGTGCGATGCGATGAGTGTACAACCTCTTTGGTGGCGCTGAGTAGGCCTCAGCTTCGTCCGACGAGTCGGTGAGGATGCTGCGATTCCGGTGGAGCAGGTTAAGGCGACGCTCTGGGATGGATCAGCCACGATAGACGAGGCGATCGTCGGAGCAGCTCCTTGGAGGTGGAGGACGGGGCGGCTGAACCGGCGGGACGGTGAGATGGACAACGGATCCTTATCTAGGGAGGTGGACGAGGGACGTCGAGCTGTTGTGGTGGATGACGTCGTCGGGGAAGAGGCTCTGGCTGGGCAGTGGTGACGTGGCGGACTGAGGAGGGTGGGGTTGCGCGGCTGGACCGGAGAGGTTATGGTGGCCTGGGATTTCGAATGGCGAAATGGGGGAGATGGGAGGGGGTGAAGCATGACTTAGGGACGCGCTTGTCCAAAATGTAGGTTGTGTTACAAAAGTACCCCCCACCGATTTGAACTAGCGGCCCTTCCCGCTCAGGGTTAGAAGGTGGATTTCACGTGTCAGGATTTGGCAGCTGGAGGGAGTTTTCGCGCGCGTTGTAATTTCGGGATTTGGCACGGGTTGTGAATGCGCCAGTTTTGGGAGCACGATATCTGAATTTTTGGGATATAACAAGACACGGGCTGAATTTTATGGACAAGCCTAACGTGTAGTAATATTGTACTTGTACGTAACAAATCAATTCGCACTTCCCTCAACCAAAAAGAAAACGAAAAAATAAAACTATTCACACCACACAAAGAGAGAGTCTTGCCCGGTTTTACTATACAAATGCTATTCAAAGCTACTCCCTCCTTCCATATATATAGGGCCTAATGCGTTTTTCGATGCTAACTTTGACCACATATTAGAGCAATGATATATGACATGCAACTTACACAAAGCACACCGTTAAATTCGTCTGTGAAAGGTTCTTTCAATGATATAATTTTCACATTGTGCATGTCATGTACTATTAATCTTGTTAATAGTCAAAGGCGGTCTTAAAAATCTCATTACACCCTATATAGATGGAAGGAGGGAGTATGAATCCATGTTATGTCCGATTAAATTTTTTCTCTTGCTGTATAACGCATGTAACCTAATCATACCAACATTTGAGTGCATTCCCAATGTCTATACTACCGCTGCAATTCGAACTAAATTTGAATTCATTTCTCTATTTCAATAAGAATCTACAATCATGATTGTTGCCAACTTCAACCATCATCAACAACTTTGTTTTTTTATAAGAGTAGAGATAAAATATATTAAATGTAGCATAACATGTTCATAACCACACCATGTGTATCAGCGTTATATATATTCACGCATGCGTCGGTTTGAAACTCTATGATAAATTCTTCAAATATCTGAATTCGCTTTTTATAATGAAGTATATATGATCTCTATTCGTCTTTTACACCCACACAACCCTCTTATCTTTGTGCATGCACACGCCCGCATCCCTCTCACCCTCCCTCAGCATTCTCTAGCTCCATCGCGCAAATTCATCTTTTCAGTTTAGGTCGTTCACCCACGGTGTGTGTAGGCCCCCAGCTCCTTTACGGCACACATCGATCGATATGCCTCTCTAGCCAGGTGTTCCTAGCACAAACACAAGCTTCCTCTCTTCTCTTGTCACCGTCCGTGCCTCACTCCCACCACTCTTTTCATCGTTCTCGTACTCGCACACTCCTCCCCCTCGATATAGTATGCCTCTCGTACCACCTCCTACATGCATCCCTCTCTATCTATCCTTCTCCTCGTGCCTCATTTCCTTCTAACACACACATGCATGTAAACCGATCGATCTCCCAACATATACCTAGATCGACTTTAACTACCCCTCATCGATCGATGTACCACACAAGTTATGTCTCTCCTTTCTCTAACAAAGGGCGATTGATCTTCCTATGTAGTTACGTCTGCTTACCACAGCCACATCATCCCCCTCATCATTCGTGCATGCCTCCTGACCCATCTCTCACACGCACGTGCATAGACAACAAGCAGCCATCTCCTCTCTTATTGATATTGCGGGCGTGCCCTCCGTTTGTCTAGCAAGCCTATCCCACCATTTGTTAGAAGCAACTGCACTACCACCCCCTCCAACACTCTAGCTCTGTCTCTCTCCTAACCTTATTCCTCTCCTGCACATATGCATTGATGTCGATCAATCTCCCTTAATACATGAGGCAGATCGATCTCCTTAATACATGAGGTAGGCCTCTCTCCTCCTCCACACATATACCAGCCATTGTACCTCTATAGTTAATTGGGCCTCCCTCTTCCCCACCACACACCGATAGTCGAGCGCTGCAGGTAGGTATCCATGCCACAGAGACAAACTGCACATGTCCCATCTCATGTTCCAGTAGGCCAGCCACTCTATATCTTTGACGTGGGCACACACAAATTCGATGGCACTCTTTATCGATCGCGCGCACACACACACACATCATCCCTCTCTTCAATTCTATGGACACCTCAGGATGCATTTGTATGAGTAGTTTATCTTGTGAGAGAAAAGGTTGAACGAGGGAAGGCCTTATTTGCGAATGTGGAGAGACGTGTGGGTATATTTTTGCAAAATTGCCATAGTTTCTTTCCTATCCGTTAGATATAAATCCAACGGCCTATATTGCAGGATGGCACGCACACCATCATCACCAACTCTGTTTTCTACTCCCTCCGTCTGAAAATACTTGTCATCAAAATGGATAAAAAGAGATGTATCTAAAACTAAAATACATCTAGATACATTTCCTTTTATCCATTTTGATGACAGGTATTTCCGGACGGAGGGAGTATTTGTCTTTTTAGAGATTTCAACAAGTGACTATGACCGGACCTTACCAACATACTCAAAAAAGTAGTCCATAATTTTGATGTTACCCTCTTTTCTTGGCGGTGCAGTGCCATCTGGATACCTCATAAATAAATAAAGTACTACATGATACTAATATATGATACATGGCGCAGGAGTACTAAGTATTATTAATACAGTTTTGCTAGAACTCATCTAGATGAGATATAATTTGGTCTCATTCATCTTTTATAGCCATTGGATGTGATGCTATATAAGATGCGTGTGTGCTGACGTGGGTTGTATTTGTTCTTGTGCAACGAACTGACCACTGCATGTCATGTTTGATAGTCTCAAGTCATTAAAAGCATACAAGCCCCACATCTCTTCTTGGTTGATTCCTCTATTTATGTCAAAAAATAAGAAACAACGTGAGAGTTAATGCACCACGCCTATGTGTTTACTATTTGGTTTTCGTAAGATGACTTAATACTCACCTAGACGGAGGGAGTATTCGATTTGACAGCGGGCGGCGCAGTTCCCGATACGGCTTTAATGCAGACGAGGGAGGGAGTAGCGGTTCCCGATATGTTGAACGGCCAATGCATCCTCCTTCAATTAATGCATGAGGGAAGTAATGGGAGGAGGTCCAGGAAAAGAGGCTGCATGATGTGAATGCAACGTAGTTTGCCCTCATTGCCCTCATATAAAGGCGCCCCTCCATTCCAATGCATCTACCACATCGTACGCACCAAAGCATTTGCCTAAGCACCTACACTAAGCGCAAAAGAGCTCACTCCAGACCCATGGAGGCGATGCGCGTGAGCGGCCAGCGGCTGCGCCAGATGGTCCACGACGCCGGCCTGCGGCATGGCGCCGAGGATCGTCTCCAGACGGGGTTGGAGACCGGCTGGTGGATGGTTGCCGTCGACGCCAACTACGACTCTCAGTTGGACTAGATGATCGTTGCCACCAGCAACAAGTTCACCGTCCTCAAGAAGCTCATGGACGACATCACCGTACTCCTCCAGCTTGCGCGCCCGGGCTCCTCATTGCCTGCCACCCTAATCGGCCTCCATGGCCGGAACCTCTTTCAAGCACTGGTGGCCCTGCGACTGCCCGCCGACGCCACGAAGAATGTCCACCTGGAGGTCGCGCTCGCTGCAAGGCGCCTCGCCCTGCAAGAATTCGTCGACCTACAGATCCACGTGTATGAGGAAATCATGTACATAGGTATCTATAAGGCCAGTGAGGATGCTATGACGTTGGCCTTCCTCAACCGTCTTGAAGCCATGGATGCCTTTGCTGAGAAGCACCTCGACCTGGCCACAAAAGCCTCCACTCCTTAGCCGCCGGTCGGTGGCCCGGCGCACTAAGTTGAGGAGGAGGAGGTCGTACGTTCATGGATCCATCTTTCTTCTTGCCTTCTGTAACCACCACTGCGATCGCATCATCGTGGCCTTAATTCTTATTCTGCTGTTGCATTCTCGTTCCAGTCAATACCGACATGTGAAATCCCTTTGCTTAATTATATGCATCCCTTTAACTAGTACTCCATCCGTCAATTTATAAGTTGTTCTTACCTTTTCCATCAACTTCGTGCAACACGCGGGCAACTTGCTAGAAACACTAGAATATGTCTATATAATCGGTATGTGATGGTCCATTTGAAATCTCAAAAAAGACAAATATTTAGGTATGGAGGGAGTAATATATTAGGAGTATATCAAAACAATAGTGATTTCTTTCAAGTTTGTGAACAAATAATACTATTCTACTACTTTGGATCCGTCGCAACGCACGGGCACATTGCTGGTAAAAGGAAAAGGCCTGCCGCGTTCGCGTCGCACCCCCACACGTCCGGGAATCGGGAGTACAACACGGCCCGTCCGACACGACACATAGCTTACGGAAGGCGTGTTGCCTAGCATTTTCACTTTCATGTGGGACCGCCATTGAGAAAACCGACACCCCGCCTGCCGCAGGGTTGGAAAATAGAAACGAGGGGAAGATCTAGCTGTAGCACGGAAGCCAAGAAATTTGGTGTCAGACAGGGCTCGTTGATAGAGTAGGAGCATTCCGTACTAGTACTACTCCTACTAGTACCAAGTTTGTACTCCTAATACTATATACTAGTACTACCACTATACAACTAGTAGGTACATGCACGACACAACATCGTAGGAACAAAAAACGGGAAGATCTTGTTTTGGGTGATTTATCTTTTTTTCAATCAACGTAGTATGAATAATATGATGTGGGGGGCACCCATGAAGCTTATGTGGCTTGGTTGCATGGCTACGGAAGGTTAGAGAAAAATAAATAGATAATGTGTTTAGAGTGCACTCCACTAAATAGATATACTTTGGATCCATTGCAACGGACTGGCACATCTATCTATACCCTATAGTGTGAAAAACTTTGAAAGTTGGTCGTTGGATGAAGCCAATCCGACGGTACAAAGATGGCAAATCCGAGCACTACTGGCCGTTGGATATCATCCACCAGATTCTGCCACATGTATAATCTAGAAGACTCCATGGTTGAACTTAATTCATGACTAACTTTGCCACAACTAAGCTTAGGCAAAGTTATTAGTTCTTCAAAATGAGAGCCACAAGTTGGCAAGCCTAAGGGAATCTTGCCACATTTTTTGTGTGTATGTCATGTGGGGCCTTAGTGTGGCTTGCCTAAGGTGTGGCTTGAAACAAGCACTCACCTAAGTTAATCAAACTTGCCTAACCTTACATTCCACCAGATTTTGCCACATGTTAGAATCTAGAAAGCTCCACATGTAGAAGCATAATGCACAAACCACCAGAATCTCAGGTGTGCAATGCACGTGTACCTTACTATTACTAGTTGGTAGTAGTAAGAAACAAATTCCAGTTTTGGCACGAGCTCGTACTGCGGGAGCACCACAAGGCCTGCCACAGGAGTTACATTCCCTCTCGGGGCCCACGGGACCGAACTTCAGTGGCTTAGTGCCCGGCCTATAAGTCAATGACATGCGGACCTTAAATGCGGCTGGCCCACATGTCATTCTCGTGGTGGTGGCGTGGTTCGCGACTCACTCATTCGTGATGAACTGGCCGGTGGTGGCATGGCTGTGGCGAGCATGCCACAGCTTGGTGTCGGGGTGTTACGACGCGTAGATGGCCACACCGGCAGGTACTACCTATAGTACATAAGTACTCCAGCTGAGGATTGATGCCCGGGACGAAATGTGTCATAGCTGCTGGATGAAAATTCGATGGTGCGGTAGTATGGATCGGAGCACAGCAGCGGAGCAGGAAAACTGCGTGCAGTCAGGTGTGTCTGTGGTAGAAAGTTGATGGTCGCCGCAGTTCAGCTGGCCCGCATGTCATGCACACAAAGGCAAAGGAGCGGTGGGGCCGAGAGGGATGAGGGGCACGTCGGGGGGATGAGGATCCCCTGACGTGAACAATCCTACCATTCTGTCACTGACATGTGGGACCCATAAGCGTGGGTCCCACCTATTAGCGATGGAAAGGCAGGGCAAGGCAGTGATAGGATTAGATGGCTAGTCTAATTGAAGTAGTAGATGATTATTTAAAGAGGTTTGGAGAATTAGGATTAGATGGCTAGTCTAACTGAAGTAGTAGATGATTATTTAAATAGGTTTAAACAATGTGAACACAGTGGGGTTTGGATGCAAATGAAGACGAAGGGGAGGTGAAGAAGCCGAGGAGAATCGGTTCCCGATGGAGAAGTAAATGGGAGAAGTGGCATGCAGGCAGTTGATTAGACGGCTAGGTAGACTAAACGAAAAGGCTATGCGGGTAGACTGATGAGTCGTACATGTTCGTGTACGTGCCCATCCTTCCTGATAGGTGGGACCTATGCAAACAGATAAAAAAATGTGTCGTAGTTTTTTTTGAGCGCGTGAGTGGGAGACACAACATTCTCTGGTTAAGGAATACTCCCTTCGTTTAGGTGAGTATAAGTCACCTTATGAAAATCAGGTTTTCCCAAAACCTTTAGGCATGGAGCATTAACTTCCTGCTCGATCCCCTCCCAGCCTCGTTAGCCAGCGTTCTCTTCCTCTGCTGCCGCGTTCTACCTTTCCATTTTTCCTCTTCTCAAGTGTGGAATGATCTGCATGCCGTCCTTGATGCACCAGAACGACCACTGCATGCATCGCGGCAGGGCGTTGATTGGGCATGCATGAGAATTTGGTTCTGCTCGCAATATGGATGATACCTGGACGATGAAGTGAACAGGCATGCTAGCACGGGAGACCTATTTCCGCTATACAATACTGGAGTACTCATGTTCCTACTAGTAGTAGTACAACTGTGGTACACTTGATGGTCAAAATACTATTCATCCGGTCCTCACAGTGAAGTGACAACACCCTGCGCTTGACACTAGTCCAGGCGGCATGTTCGGGTTACCAAAGTCAGCCTCACCCTGTGCACTGTGCAGTTTGTCACCGCCGCTCTACAACACATTGGTGCCTTGCCTGGTCTCCCTCTTCGCCCCCATAGCACCACTCCATCTCCATCTCCATCTCCTTCTCCGTCTCCGTCTCCATCTCACTGTGCCCCCGTGTATCGTCGCCTCATCTAGTACGACTATTCCCTCACTAGCCGCTCCAGCACCGACATCCTTCTCCCTGTAAATCAAGCCCCCTTCCAAACTCCACCATGTCCGAACGCGAACCGCGCAGCATTCATATGAGCTGCGATTGGAGCAATATCCCCGGTGACATCCTCGACCTCTGTTGTTTGTGTATGGATATGTTGAGCGCCCTGCGGCTAGCTGCATGCTCGAGGGACATGCACACGGCCATCGTTGAAGCGAGGCCTAAGCTTTTCAAGACACCCTGGTTGCTGCTATCTGGTCTTGCGAGATTGGCTCACCATGATACGGAGGCGTGCATGATGCCCCTCGACTTCAATCCGATCTCCATTAGCCGAAACTTCTTTGCAGGTATGTAGTGGGTCGCCGTACATCATTTCCCTCGACATCGATCCGATCACCATCGCCCGAAACTTCTTGGCAGGTATGTACTGGGTCGGCATGAACTCCCACTGGATGGCTGCCTTCAGAGAAGACGGTAAAAAGTTGGTGCTCGTGAACTTCCAGACCTCCCATGAGATTATCCTTCCTCCGTTGGATTATATAGAGTATTACCATCGCGGTCCAAGTCATCTAGATTACTACGTCAGTTGGACGGACCTTGTTTTGCAGAAGATTGTAGAAACATGCACCACACTGTTGGTTTCATCTAACCATACATTAGGGAAGTAAATGTGCATATGGAGAACTCTATATTTGGAAGTAGTGAAATCCTGCAATGCTTACCATGTGTACATACCTATATTCGCCCTTCAGCAATCAATGGCTAGAATAATATCCTCACAAAAATTTGCCCACAGAACACGAGTATATAACAATGCATGGTCTGTTAGTTACCTTGAAGAATTTGTTTGTGAGGACAGAACATGATTACATAACATGCATGACATGGTAGTTTCCTGTGAAGAATCGATTGCGAGATAACATGAGTATAACCATGCATGGCACTTCTATATTTTCGAACCCAGTATACATTTCCCTGTATTTTCCTCCCAGTTCCAACAGGGACATATCAATGTTGTTTCTTGCATTATCCTACTCATACTCTGAACAATGCTGATCTTACATTAACAATGCCTGTCCTTTTTGATATGATGCAGTGTCCCTACAGTTACTGCCCTTTGTAATCACACCACCTTTGCCAAAAACAGGGAAGCACAACTGGTTCCTCGCTCGATCAGACGACGGCAAAAGACTGATGATCATTCGGACACATGAGCCGGAAAAGTTATATTGCAAAAACCCCACTGTATACAAGCACCGTGTAATACGTGAGTATCCGGACAGTGGCTGTTACGTCTATGAGCAGGATACCAGCTTGTTGGGGCCTTTAGGATTTTTTAGTTGGAGGCGGGTAAACAGCCTTGGTTCACACTCTCTGTTTCTCGGACTCAATTATCCGATTAACCAGGAGATCACCGTTGGCAAGGACCTTGATGGCAGAGAGGCTCTGTTTGCTATGGAAAACTGTGTCTACATGGCGAGCCCTAGGAGTTCGGGAGCAAACTCCCCTGATTGTCAACGATACAGCCTGCAGCCAAAAGAAGGTGAGAATGACAAAGGCATCCGGATTAACTTTGATCCTTGGATGTCTCAATTACGACAGGCAGTGATGTGGTTCAAGCCTTCAGGTTGATAGGTAATTGGGTTGTTGCATCGAAAGGGTGGAGTACTGGTGTCTCCGGATCACTGGTCGCTGAAGCGGGGCTGCAAATTATGATGGTGTTGGATCATCTCTTCGAATGACTTTGTTGTCTTTGCTGCTGGTTCTGGATGGGTAGTTCTTTCTTTTGTTATGCATATTCCTTGTCATTTGGTCATCCTCGTCTATGTCACTCTTACTATGTAATAGTTGCTTCTGTGTAGAATGTCATTCTCGTCTAGATCACGAGAGTCTGAGCGCTGTAGATGGGTGCGTTTTGGTGGTGTAGCAAGACTTCTTATGAACTATCATGTCTTGCTGTTTATGTCAGTAGTAGTCACTAGTCAGTGTTTGAGTGTTGTATATATCATTGTTTCAAACTGTTTATTGTCTCGAACTATTGGTGGGCTAAATGAGAGCATCACCATTCTCCAGTGTTCAGAGTATGTCTCCTTTTTTCAAGTTATATAATTTGAGCTCAGTGTCTTTTCAATGATGTACACTTGTTTGGGCCAGTGAGGTGTCGTTGAATATGGGCCGAGTAGTACCGCAATGCCAAACAGGTCAATTATGACTCTCAGGCCGGGCTCTCAAAAGATCCTGAAAAAAAGGTCGGGCTCTCCAAAAAAGAAAGAATAAGGACTATTAGGCCAACATGTGGGCGCCACCAGTGTTTTCGTGCGCTTGCGCGCCGAGAGCATATTGGCGCGTGCTCGACATTCATGCTACCTTTTCATCCCCAGTCTCCCGCCCCTCCCCCACCTCTGGAATCTCGATTCCTACTCCAGTTCCCCCAAATCCCCCTCTTGTACTCCCTGTACTCAAGCACACTATCATGTTGCCGGTCAACGCGGATCTCCGAGCAGGAGATCCTGAGGTCCGTCATGCCTTTGGTTGCTGCGTGCTATCACTCAACAGTGGCTTGGCGGCACTTGACAACCAGTTTGCCGGCAAAGTGCTGATGGTAACCATCAACGGCGACCGCCCTCCCGTCTCGCCGGACGACCTTGTCAAAGCTCTTGGCATTGCACATGACATCCAAATAAGTGACTTGCTCATCGAAGTCTGTCCGCCACCGGCTGATTTCTTCGTCAGGTTCCAGACAACTTTCGATTGCAGTCGTGTGTTCGAATGTTCCCGGTGTTTATTCTGTGATGGAGCGCTGTTGTGCTTTGATCAGTGGCACCCAGGATGGGGCTCGGTGCCCTCTGAGCTTGAGTTTTTAACAAAGCTTACCTTCCACGGCATGCCTCGACGTGCTTGGAACAACGAGTCCATGAACGAGCTTATCAATGACCTTGGAGGTGATCTCGTAAGTATGTTTGTTCATCCAGACAGCTGGGCTCTGACGGTTATGGCATGGATGAAGAAGCCGTCCACCATACCGAAGGTGATTGGTGTTGACATACCAGTGCAGGAACCGGGGTTGTACTATTCATCGCCACCAAGGCCGCCGAGGACCACGTTAGGGATGTACCTGTATCGAGTGTTCGTGCATGTTGAAGAAGTGGTCAATCCATCAATCGAAGTCCTGCCGCTGCCGCTGGTGCCAGGGTCCGTCGACGACATCCATTACAGGAGTCAACATCAGACTTTCCCTGTATTGCTTGGAACGATGGATGGCACAGGGCCTACTCCATCGCGCGGCAGAGGCCACTGCTTCTTTGGGAGAAGAGGCAGGGCTGGCTACCTGGATGTGCTCTAATTTGAGATACTAGTTAAATCCGAGCTATGGGTGTGAAGCACTGATATGCCAGTACATTTGATTGTGTCATGTTCTAATTTTGTACCTGAACTTTTTTTAGAATGGGCTATATGTCAACTTAATGTGCTAGCAGAACTTATTGTGTTGTTTGTCTGTTTTCTTTGCACAACATTCAAGATATTTCCCCGTCATTGATAATGACGATGAACCATTATGTACGACTTCGTTGGTTTCAACATAGCCCTTCCCATAGAGATCCGCTGCTTCCATCCTGATTGTGCCGCCTGCGTGAAATTTTTGTATGCAAGTTTAGTGTGCTATGTTGTTCTATATGATTGTTTCAACTATATAAGTTTTTACTGAGCATAAGCAATGCATATGGCTAAAAGATGTATTTACGACCATCGACCGATGGGTCTCTCTCTCTCTATCTCTCTCTCTCTCTATCACACACACACGCACACACACACACACGCACACGCACAAGTGGGACCCGTTGAATTATTTAGTTGCTCGTGACAACTTTTAATTAGGTTCCACTGTAATCTAACTTTTTTCTTAAGTTATTAATTGAGCTCAGTGACTTCAAAAAGTTGTACAGAAGCCTTGTTTGGGCCTTTCCGGCGTCGCTGAATGTGGGCTGAGTAACCATGTTAGGTTGTACTGTACTACACAGGCCTTTTTTTCAACATCAGCAATGCAACTGGGCCGACAGTTGTACACAATATCCGGGTCAACTTGTTATTCTCCGCCCCGCTGGGCTGCAAACTTTCCTAGGAGGTATGCATTAGGCTTAACAAGAAAATGGACTTTAAGAAATAATAAATGGGATGTAATTATAATAACTGGACAGTTACTATGCACCAAACACGTAATTAGTTTGAAAAATATATTATTTTTGGAATTTGAAAATTTTAATTTCATTACTTGTTGCGCGCACAATATTTCGTTGGATTTTAACGTAATACAACTTTATTTTGAAATTATATTTAACCTGACTAGAGATTTCGGATAAAAATATTTCGGATCCCATCAAAATGTGGGAATTTTTTTTAATTCTGTTTTGAGCGGTTGTTTGAAATTATTAATCGTTGTCCTAGCTAGAAGTTGGGCTGTACTTTTAACAAACTGTAAATGGGATGTAGTAAATTCCATTAGAATTAAAAAATGGGTTGTACATTCTTACAAATCGCAAATGGGCTATATGTTCTCTGCCAAATCCGAGCTGTGGGCCTACTAAGTTGACGCGTACCAAGGGCTTTGTCAACTTAGTCAATATAAACGATTCTAGCTGCAGTGATCGTGCAATGTCCATCCAACGGCCGTAGTGCTTCTTCAACCTCTGGTCTTCTTGCTCCAGCCGCCCAAAGCAGCGCCGGTCGTGTCGCGTGCTCCTACCTCCCGTGGCCGACAGTGATGCCGCGGAGGCCTCACCGCCCCGTACTACTCCCACCGCTGGCCAGGCCATCCCTCTACTCACCCACACCCCCTGTTATTCTGCGGCGACGACAGCCTCACACCGCAGCCAAACCAGTGAACCCACGTACTCCTCTTTGCGCGGGCTTCCGCTGCTGCGTCTTCCTCGGCTCTGTGTCGTCCCCTTCCTAGGCCTCGCCGTCGTCCAGACCACCGCCCTGGTGCTCTCGGCGCGGCGTGGTCAACGTGGTCAACGATCGACTTCCATCAGAAGAGTACTATACGTGGAGAGGCTGACCACTGGGTCCAGGCGGCCGCAAGGAAGTGCCTCCTTATTACACGCAAAATGATTATTCCTCCACCTGACAGCAGGGACCCACTAGATGGGCCACCTTATTTCGCGAAAAAACGTTCCCCCCTGACTGCTGGGACCCACCGGACAAGCTTGCGTATTTCACGAAAAAAACGTTCCCCCCGCTGTCAGCTCGGACCCACCGGAAGTGCCTCTTTATTACTTACAAAAAAATGAATACTCCCCCTGCTAGATGGGACCCACCATGGTGGGAGGCTGAATTGTGGGCCTACTAAGTTGACTGGGATGGGGGCCTTTGTCAACTTTAGTCAATGTGAACGATTCTAGCTCCAGTGACTGTACGATGTCCATCCAACAGTCGTAGTGCTTCTTCAACCTCTGGTCTTCTTGCTCCACCCGCCCAAAGCAGCGCTGGTCGTGCCGCATGCTCCTGCCTCCCGTGGCCGGCTATGCTGCCGCGGAGGCCTCACCGCCCCCTACTAGTCCCACCGCTGGCCAGGCCCTGCAGCGACGGCAGCCTCACACCGCAGCCGAACGAGTGAACCCTCGTACTCCTCTCTGCGCGGGCATCCACTGTCGCGTTTTCCCCGGCTCCTCGTCGTCCCCTTCCTAGGCCTCACCGTCGTCCACCGCCCTAGTGTTCTCGGTGCGGCGTGGTCAACGTGGTCAAGGAACGACTTCCATCGTGTGTGGACTGTACATGGAGAGGCTGGCAGCTGGGTCCATGGGCGCAGCAAGGAAGTGCCTCCTTATTACGCGGAAAATAATGATTACTTCACCTGACAGCTGGGATCCACCGGACGGGTCAATGTATTTCACGAAAAAAATGTTTCCCCCTGACTGCTGGGACCCACCAGCTACATCTTCACACGCAAGGAAGTGCGTCCGGGTCAAAAAAATGATTCGCCCCCCTGACTACTGGGACCCACCAGCTACATCTTCGCAGGAAAGGAAGTGCCTGACAGTCGGGATCCACCTGGTCGAAGCGTACGTAGCGTTGTCATTCTGGTCGCGAACGTGTACGTACATATATACTGGTGGATGTAGAGGCGCGCACGTGTCGTAGTAGAAGCGCGTACGTTTCGTAGTAGAGGCGCGGACATAGCATGTACGCGTACATACAGCGGCCAGGGTGCAATAAACAAAATACGGCCATGTATGTGTACATACGGGCGGGGTCTCGAACGCCTACTCGCGCATATGTACGGCTAGGGCTCGTGTACATGGCTGGGTCGGAATGGAGAAACAGCGTCGTCGTCATGTTCATGGGAAGGCAAGGAATGCGTCGTGTTCATGGGGAGGCAACGGAATGCGTTGTGTTCATCGGGAGGCAACGGAACGCGTGGGAGCCAACCGGCTGGGTCAGAACAGAATGCGTGGTCGTGTTCATCAGGGAGGGCTTGGACGGAACATGCGATGGAAACATGGCCTAGCATACCGCACAATGGAGGAAACGGACCTCCTACATTCGGAACGGGGTCCTGTTGATCGGGAGGGGTCTGGCGTACCACAAAACGGCGGAAACGGACCTAATATAGTCCAAACGGGGGTCCTGTTGATCGGGAGGGGTGTGGCGTACCGCAAAACAGACGAAACGGACCTCGTACGGTCGAAACGGGGGTCCTGTTGATCGGGAGGGGTGTGGCGTACCACAAAACGGATGAAACGGACTTGTGTTGGAGCACTACGGTCGAAACGGGGGTCCTGTTCATCGGGAGGGGTGTGGCGTACCGCAAAACGGGATTCCACGGGATACTGTTCATCTCCACCGTCGACCTCCTCCAGCCTCCACGGGCTACCGTCGACCTCCTCCAGCCTCAACGGGCTCCTGTTCATCCAAGCTCCACCGCGCGCTACTCCATCGGCTACTGTTCAACCACCCCTCCACCGTCTACTGTTCATCTAGCCCTCCACACCATGGGGTCCTGTTCAACCACCCCTCCACCGTCTACTGTTCATCCAGCCCTCCACCACACCAGGGGGTCCTGTTCATCCAAAGGTAACGCCACTGCTCACTGTCCATCCACCCCCCCCCCCGCAACGCTCACTGTTCATCCCAGAGGTTGGATCGACCGACTTTAGTTAGCAGCAGTAGCGAAGGAATCGCTCGATCGGGTTCAATTAACAACCATCGATCGATCGCTCGGGTTCAGTAACGCGTAGCCTGCAGTGCAATCGCTCGGGTTCAGTTAGAACCAACGCCTCGCACACATGCGTGTACATGTATGAGAGAAATGCGCATCGCTCGGCCCCCGACCTCCCACCATAACCGGGAACTCCCCGAAATTTTCCACGCCCTCGCTTCTACCACGGTTTTTCCGTCATGGACGGTCCAAAGAATGTCATGCAGCTCTGTCTCCGGCCCGCCCAGGACGAAAAGCCCATTTTATGTCATTCTTTTTTGTCATAGAAGTAGGAGCCCACCATATCTATGATGATACCAGGTTTTGTCACAATTATCGTCATAGAAGTGTCATATGTATGACAGAAAAAAAATTCGTTCGGCCCAAAATGTCACGGATGTGTCTTTTTTTTGTAGTGACAACACCTACAAAGTACTTCTAGTTTCATACTTGTTCTAGGTAAAGCGAACGTCAAGTGTGCATAGAGTTGTATCAGTGGTCGTTAGAACTTAAGGGAATATTTGTTCTACCTTTAGCTCCTCGTTGGGTTCGACACTCTTACTTATCGAAAACTGTTGCGATCCCCTATACTTGTGGGTTATCAAGACCTTTTTCTGGCGCCGTTGCCGGGGAGCAATAGCGTGGGGTGAATATTCTCGTGTGTGCTTGTTTGCTTTATCACTAAGTAATTTTTATTTGTTGTTCTTAGTTTTTTTCTATCTTTAGTTGTGGGTAGGAAACGCAAAATACCAAAAAATTAGTTGTACCTACTGAACCAATGGTTGAAGAACCACTCAAATTCTATCACACTCCTGAAGCTTATTACTTGGATCATCTTGGATCCCTTTGGGCTCGAGCTAAAACCCCAATTAGCTTAGTTGAGCATGCTTGTTATGTGTGACACCGTATATCGGAAAAAGGGAAATGTTTACTGGATCAAATTCATCATTTGCAATGCTATGCTTGGAATTTATGCGAAATATATGATTATACTTGTTGTTCTGAAGACCCTAAGAAACACCTTCCCTACCAATGTTTGTTTAGTGATAATGGAATTGTATCTTCTTATGCTAAGGGTGTTTATAATTACTATGATGTTCAACAAACTGAAGAATTTGTTGCTTTTAAGGGTGCTTATGGAATTGCTTATTTGATTGAAAAGTATTATGCTACTCTTTACAAGTCTGAAAATATTGCCATACTTGAATATTGTTATGAGAATTATGCTTCTAATGCCTATGTTAAACCATATATTGAGGACTCCTCCGCTGTCCAAGAATAGACTAATATTTGCAGGAGCCTATGGAAGAGGAAATTGATGAAACTATGAGCTCATTGGATGAAAAAGATGATGAGGAGAGCGAAGAACAAAAGGAGGAAGAGCTGATTAGCTACCCGTGCCCACCTTCTAATGAGAGTAACTCTTCAACTCATACATTGTTTAATTTACCTTCGTGCTTACCGAAGGATGAATTCTATGATGATTGTCACGATCCCATTTATTCTTTTGAAATATCCCTTTTTGCTGATGCTTGCTATGCTTGTGGCCAAGATGCCAATATGAATTATGCTTATGGAGATGAACTTGCTATATTTCCTTATGTTAAACATGAAATTGTTGTTATTGCACCCACATATGATAGTCCTATTATCTTTTTGAATTGTCCAAACTACACTATATCGGAGAAATTTGCTTTTATTAAGGATTATATTGATGGGTTGTGAGGGAGTCCTGGATTAGGGGGTCTCCGGACAACTGGACTATATCCTTTGGCCGGACTATTGGACTATGAAGATACAAGATTGAAGACTTCGTCCCGTGTCTCGATGGGACTCTCCTTGGCGTGGAAGGCAAGCTAGGCAATACGGATATGAAGATTTCCTCCCTTGTAACCGACTCTGTGTAACCCTAGCCCCCTCTAGTGTCTATATAAACTAGAGGGATTTGGTATGTAGGACAACATGCAATCATACCATAGGGTAGCTTCTAGGGTTTAGCCTCTACTATCTCGTGGTAGATCAACTCTTGTAATACTCATATCATCAAGAACAATCAAGCAGGACGTAGAGTATTACCTCCATCAAGAGGGCCCGAACCTGGGTAAACTTCGTGTCCCCTGCCTCCTGTTACCATCCGCCTTAGACGCACAGTTCGGTACCCCCTACCAGAGATCCACCGGTTTTGACACCGACATTGGTGCTTTCATTGAGAGTTCCACTGTGTCGTCACCCTAAGGATTGATGGCTCCTTCGATCATCGATAGCGATGCGGTCCATGGTGTGGTTTTCCTCCCCGGACAGATCTTTGTATTCGGCGGCTTCGCACTGCGAGCCAATTTGCTTGGCCATCTGGAGTAGATCGAGAGCTACGCCCCTGGCCATCTGGTCAGATTCGAAAACTTAAACTACACTGCCGACATATACGGAGACTTGATCTTCGACAGATTCGAGCCCGTGTCAGGTGCGCCGCACAGTCACGACGAGTGCGATGTAACTCTACCGTCGGACTGTGTTCGGGAGATCGCATCTGCAACTACTCCGGCCTTCAATCCGGAGCAAATTGAGCCATCCAAGGACGGAGGGATAGACCCCGCCATGGAGGCCGCACTTTCAATGGCAATGGACCCGGATACTGACTTCACCCCTTATGAGAGTCGTGTCTCCAAACCACAGAATTTTTCTCCGGCCACGGACTCCGAACCGCCTGCATCCGTGCCCATCGAATCCGACTGGGCGCCGATCATGGAGTTCACCTCCGTGGATATCTTTCAGCACTCACCCTTCAGTGATGTGCTAAATTCATTAAGGTCTCTCTCCCTGTCAGGAGAACCTTGGAAGAACTATGTCCGGCTAGAATGGGATGCGGACGACGAAGAAATTCGCTGCCCACCCACCACCCACTTAGTAGCCACTATCGACGATTTAACGGACATGCTCGACTTCGAGTCCGAAGACATTGACGGTATGGACGATGATGCAGGAGACGAGCAGGAACCACCGCCCACAGGGCGCTGGACCGCTACCTCATCATACGACATATATATGGTGGACACCCCTAAAGAAGGCAATGGCGACAAGACAGCAGAGGATGACCCCTCCAAGAAGCAACCCAAGCGCCGAGGTCAGCGGCGCCGCTCTACGTCCCACTGAAGGAGTCCTGGATTAGGGGGTGTTCGGATAGCCGGACTATACCTTCAGCCGCACTCCTGGACTATGAAGATACAAGATTGAAGACTTCGTCGCGTGTCCGGGAGGGACTTTCCTTGGCGTGAAAGGCAAGCTTGGCGATACAGATATGCAGATCTCCTACCATTGTAACCGACTCTATGTAACCCTAACCCTATCCGGTGTCTATATAAACTGGAGGGTTTTAGTCCGTAGGACGACATACACATCAACAATCATACCATAGGCTAGCTTCTAGGGTTTAGCCTCCTTGATCTCATGGTAGATCTACTCTTGTACTACCCATATCATCAATATTAATCAAGTAGGATGTAGGGTTTTACCTCCATCGAGAGGGCCCGAACCTGGGTAAAACTTCGTGTCCCTTGCCTCCTGTTACCATCCGGCCTAGATGCACAGTTCGAGACCCCATACCCAAGATCTGCCGGTTTTGACACTGACATTGGTGCTTTCATTGAGAGTTCCTCTATGTCGTCACCATCAGGAAGGATGCCTCGCCCCGTCTTTAAAGACGGCACCATTGCTAAGGGAGCTTTGGCTGTCGGCCAAACCCTTCGGTTAGGTGGCTTTCTTATGACCGCCTATTCGGCTTCTGCGCCGACGATGACCTCTCGAGCCGTAAAAAACAATCTTCATGTCAGCTCGGAACTCGCCGAGCAGTTAGATCCAATGGATCTTTCCTCCATAAACGAGCTCTTGGATCGCTTCGCCGCCCTGGGAGTCGCTACGGATTACGACCAGATTGGGCCTAAAGCCGATCTGAGAGAGATTAACTCTCCCCAAGTCACCCTTCACGTTGCCGTGGTAGAAGGACTGTGCAGCGACCCTTCATCTATCTTAAGGGACTCGCTACGTCCGGATTCCCGATCCCTCCAAGCCGGATACCCACGGAGGGGAGGATATCACTCAAGACCTGAACTTAGAGTCAGGCGACGGGTTGGATTCATTAGACAACATCCAGGAATCCAAATTTTCAAGTTTAGAAATTCCTCGGTCTCTGAGCCTTAGATGGGGCTTCGGATTTAATTCCACCCACCCACCCCAACATAAGCGATCTATCCAAAATCAGGCAAGAACCCGATGAATCAGTACATCATTAATGGGCCAGATTCCTTCTGGTTAAGAACAGGCTAAGGGACTGCCGCGAGGAAGACACAATCTCAATTTTCTGCAATAATTGCATGGACAAGGGAATACTCAACGCCATAAGTCGCCGTGACATTACACGCTTCGCTGACATGGCGTCCATTGTACGAAAGTACTGTGCGATGGAAAGCGCCTGGAAAACCGAAATAAAATTTTGGGACAATCTGGCCCTGAATACAAACCCAGTCCAAAATAAAAGGGTGCATCATCACCAGTCCCCCGGGTCAAGCACTAAAAAGCAAGAACCCTCTACAGGACATGGAACCGTACTGGAAGGATGGCTTAATGGACCCTGTAAAATTCACAGTACAGAGGACGCCACACCAACTCACAGCCTTAGAGCATGTTGGATACTCCGGCAGGTGGACAAAATTGGCGAAAATCTCCTATTTCCGGAGGCCACAGAAAGCCACCCCAGAGACACCAATACGTATTAACAGTCTTCAAGACTTTCGCATCAAATAATATGCGAAAAAGGACACTCCGCAGCCTTGCCGAAGTCTACAAAGTAGCAACAATAAACCCATGGAGTGACACGGCTATTACCTTTAACGCCAGTGATGAACCTAAATTCCGAACAGCCCGAGCACCAGCCGCATTGGTCCTCAGTCCAATAGTGGACGACTTTCGTCTTACCAAGGTACTCATGGATGGAGGCAGTGGATTGAACCTCATTTATGAGGAGACTCTTCAAAAAATGGAAATAGACTGGAACCGCATTGAGCGAAGCAGCACAACCTTTAGAGGAATAATCCCCAGTCGGGAAGCGCGCTGTATAGGAAAAATCACACTAGATGTGGTGTTCGGCACGCCGGATAATTACAGGTCCGAAGAGGTCACGTTCCAGGTGGCTCCGTTCAGCAGCGGTTATCACGCTCTGCTAGGGCGAGAAGCGTTTACAATCTTCCAAGCAATACCCCATTACGAGTACATGAAGCTCAAGATGCCCCGGCCTAACGGGATCATCACTCGCGCTAGCAATACGGACATAGCACTGCGCGTCAAAGACAAGACAGCCACACTGGCCCTCGAGGCACTATCCGAAGCCCTAGCGGTTGAGGAGCTGACTGCGCTGCGCTCTACGGTGAATAGGGACGATGTGGTACTCGACAAAAGATCCAAGTCCACCTCCTTTAAACCGGCGGACGAAATAGTCAAATTCCAAGTCCATCCAACGGACCCCAATAAAACAGCTTCAATCGGGGTACAGTTAAATCCTGATGTTGACGCCGCATTGCGAGAGTTCCTACGAGAGAACTGGGACATTTTCGCCAGGCACCCTTCAGACATGCCAGGAATCCCATGCAGGCTGGCCGAGCACAGCTTAAATATCCAAACAGGATTCAAACCTGTCAAACAGGCTCTTCGGTGTTTTTTCGAACCTAAGAGACGGGCCATGGGAGAGGAGCTAGCAAAGCTATTGGAGGCTGGATTCATCAGAGATATAAAACATCCGGACTGGCTAGCAAACCTGGTGATGGTACCAAAGAAGGACAAATCCTGGCACCTGTGTGTTGATTTTAAAGACATTAACAAGGCTTGCCCAAAGGATCCCTTCCCCTCCCCCGCAACGATCAAATTATCGATGCTATCGCAGGACACGATTCGTTGTGTTTCCTCGATGCATATTCTGGCTACCACCAAATCAAGATTGCAGAACCAGACCAAGCCGCAACGGCATTTATCACACCATACGGGCCATTCTGCTTAAACGCAATGCCCTTCGGGCTCAAAAACGCCGGCGCAACATATCAGCGCATGATTCAGACATGTCTGGCAAGCCAGATCGGCAAAACAGTGGAGGCATATGTAGATGATGTGGTCGTCAAAACAAGACATGTTGAATCTCTAGTAGACGACTTGAGGCTCACATTTGATAACCTCCGAACATACGACATCAAGCTCAACCCAGAAAAATGCGTTTTCGGCGTTCCAGTAGAGGAATTGAAGCAAATCCAACCAAGATCCGAGCTCTGTCACAACTGGATATCCCAAAGGACCTCAAACAAATACAAAAGTTAACTGGATGCGTGGCGGCTCTAAGCCGCTTTATCTCCCGCTTGGGAGAAAAGGCCCTACCCCTTTACCGCCTCCTACGGCGCACCAACACTTCAAATGGACGGATGCAGCCACGATCGGACTCGACGAAATAAAAGCCATACTGGCAAAAAACCCAGTCCTGGCCGCGCCAAACATCGGCGAACCAATGCTATTATACATTGCGGCAACACATCAGGTTGTAAGCGCAGTGCTCGTCGTCGAACGAGAAGCGGAACACAAATTCCCCCTTCAAAAGCCGGTCTATTATGTGTCCACTGTCCTCACTCCCTGCAAATCACGATACCCGCATTATCAAAAGATTGCATACGCGGTATTGATGGCATCCCAGAAGCTACGACACTACTTTCCAGAGTGTTCAATAACAGTAGCCTCGGAAGTACCACTTAACGATATTATAAACAACCGTGACGCAACGGGCCGGATTGCAAAATGGGCCATTGAGCTCCTCCCGTTCGACATAACTTATAAGCCACGATGAGCCAACAAGTCGCAAGTCTTGGCTGACTTCGTCGCAAAATGGACGGAGGCCGAACTCCCTAAAGAGTACGACACATATTCAAATTGGATCATGCATTTCGACGGCTCCAAGATGTTGGCCGGACTGGGGGCTGGCGTCGTTTTGATGTCCCCCACAGGAGACACAGTTCAATATGTACTACAGATTATGTAAACGGACTCCAACAACATAGCCGAATATGAGGCCCTTTTACATGGTCTCCGGATGGCAGTATCCATGGGCATCCAACGCTTAGAGGTGCGCGGGGACTCGAACCTCACAATATCCCAAATAAATGGAGACTTCCATGCCAAGGATCCAAAAATGGCAGCTTACCGCAATGTCGTCCTAAAAATGTCAGCTCGGTTCGAGGGGCTTGAATTTCACCATATAGCTCGGGAAAATAATCAGGCGGTAGATGTCCTAGCACGCATCGGCGCAAAACGCGATGTAGTCCCCCCCAATATCTTCTTGGAAAGGATGTTCAAGCCATCCATAGTATGGGAAGGGGAGCCGAACAATAACAGCCCGGACCCAACCGCATTGCTCAACACCGAACATTCTGACACAATCGAAGGCTCTGCCAACGAAATAACACCTTTAGCCCACATAATAATGGCTGTTATCGCCCCGTGGACAGAACCATTCCTCGCCTACCTTACTAGGCAGGAACTCCCCGAGGACCAAAATGAGGCACGCTACATAGTGCGGTGATCCAAAGCCTACAGAGTCCTCGAGGGAGAGCTTTATAAGAAAAGCACTACCGAAGTCCTTCAAAGGTGCATCTCCGAAGAGGAGGGGTGGAACCTCCTGGCTGAAATTCATGCCGGACTTGGTGGTCATCACGCTGCAGCCCGGTCCCTTGTAAGCAAGGCCTTCCGTACAGGCTTTTATTGGCCGACGGCCTGGGCAGACGCTCAGGACTTAGTCCAACGATGCACCGGTTGCCAGCTCTTTGCAAACCAAAGCCATATGCCACCCACCGCCCTCCAAACTATCCCCATTACTTGGCCCTTCGCAGTCTGGGGGCTCAACATGGTTGGACCCCTTAAAGGCGGAACCCACAAGCAAAAATACTTACTGGTCATGGTGGATAAGTTCACCAAATGGATAGAAGCCAAGCCTGTTAAGACGGCCGAATCCGGACCGGTGATAGACTTTATATCCGGGGTCGTACACCATTATGGCGTCCCCCACAGCATCATCACTGATAACGGCACGAACTTCACGGCCGACGAGGTAAAACTCTGGTGCAAAAACATGGGCATCAAGCTCGATTATGCTTCCGTCTATCATCCACAAACTAACGGCCAGGTCGAACGTGCAAATGGTCTTATCATGAGCGGCATCAAACCCAGATTAGTGTGGTCCCTCAAGGAATCTAACACGCACTGGGTAGAGGAGCTCGACTCCGTACTCTGGGGGCTGCGGACCACGCCGAATCGCACTACCGGATACACACCATTCTTTATGGTGTACAGCGCAGAGGCAGTTTTGCCTTGTGACATAATTCATGACTCGAGTGCGCATGTAGGAAGAAAGAGAAGCCAAGCTCGATTGGCAGGACAGTTTGGACGCATTGGAGGAGGATCATAATGTGGCAAAAGTCCGTTCCGCATTCTATCAACAGCAGGCTCGAAGATACCAAAGCAGAGAAGTACGGGCCAAAAATTACAACGTTGGCGAATTAGTTCTACGACTACCAGACAAGAAAAAGGACAAACTCAAGCCCAAGTGGGAAGGTCCCTTCATAATTGACCAAGTCCTGACTGGTGGAGCATACCGCCTGCGGGATGCATCGGATAACCGACTCGAGCCAAACCCATGAACGCAGCCCGTCTCCGAAGATTCTATGCCTAGCGTCGGACTCTGTGTTCGTCTCCTTCCTCTGTCCATTTTTTATATTTTCTGTCTTACATTTCTCTTCTTCTTCTCTCTCTTTCTCTTATAGCCTCTAAAGGCTCATAAAGTGACGCGTTATCCGCGCTCATTAAACATGGGGGCTTCTTTAAACAGAAGCTTATTCATGCGGGCTTCATGCCCAACACATGGGTCACACTTCCGCATGTACCTTTTATTCACCATTATATGCATCGATATGACTTAAGTTTTGGCCAAGCTGGGTTGCCTGGCTCCTGTGCTTACCTCTGCGATTGTTACTGCCGGGTCAGCCGGACGTGTACCTCAGACTGGGTGAAGCCGAAAGCTAGCGTTCTTAAGGGAATATTCGGTCGATGAACTAAAGATGATCTTTTTTTATTTTTATCTATACACCCCCAGATGTTTTTCCTGCGTTTCTTTTCATAGCATGGACATGCACCTTAGGGCATGCCTCCCAGGGAAAGGAACCCCTAACGGAACTATTCTCCCTGGAAGATGTTTCTTACTAACCATGTAATATAACATACCTAGTCGGGCACTTGTCTGTTCACGCCCTAATGACCCCTACGCCTGGTGTCCATGCATTCCCCGGTTCCTATATAACCGCGTGGGAATTCGGACACACTCCGGACCGTCAGGTCCCGAGGCTGAAGCGAAAAGGTCAGCCATGACAAATGATCTACAATCCGGCTAGAAGGCATTATAAATGTCAATTAAATTACATAGTCATTTTGACTGGTTGTATTCCTCTTCAATACCATCTAACAGGCTGTCTAATTTACAGTCCTACTGGGAATTCTTTGCGGCCAACTCTACTTGGCCGTATACTAAGCTTACAGGGATCTCCTTCCCATCAGGCCCTACTGGACTGACCTCGGCCATGTGGTTGGGGTCAGCCTTTGTGTACCGCGTCTTCACCATGGCCCAGGCCTCCCTAGCGCCTTGACGGCAGGCTGATATCTTCCACAATCGGAAGCGCCGCCGTGCTCCCTTTAGCTTCTCCGCAAGCTCTCCAAGACCTTTGGGCATGGAGACGGATGGCCACAGGGCCTGGGCGACGCCTCGCATCGCCTGCCGAACTCGATCGAGCAGTTGCAAGAGCTCGGGAAGAAGGTCACCCGTAGAACTGGGCATCTCCTCTGCAGGATGACCTATTAGCACACCGACAAACATTGCTTTGTTAGTCAACTTCCCCGCCGAACTTTCTTTCAAAAGTTTTGTTCAAGCACTTACTAAATATGTCGCGCCAAAGCCGCTGATTCTCCTTCACGGAGTCTGACAGCTGGGCACGAACATCTTTCAGCTCAACGCCCAGCCTGGTGTTGGCATCTTGGAGATCGTTCTTCTCCCCCATCACCTTTAATAGCACCCTCTCACCAGCCTTTAGCTGGCGTAGGAGGTGTTGCCTTTTCGGATTCAATCCGGCGCCATCTACAATTTCATTTGTCAGATTCGCACCAAAGCTGTGCTTTGCAAAATAATTATCTTTCAAAGTGTATATTACAAGAGGGGGTCTCCTTAGGCTCCCCTGCCGCGGCTAGTGCGGCCTCTAGTTGGGCTTTGCACTCTTCTAGCTCCTTGGACAGTAGGGAATTCTTTTCTGTAAGAACCTGCATATCAAATGTTCCTTAAATCAGTTATTCTAACTGTTTCAAGTCTTGGGGGCTACTGCTATATATGTAATTACCAAAATTTTCTTACCCGTATGTCTTTTACAAATTGCTCCGTGGCTCTGGCTAGACCATTTTGAGCAGCACGAAGGTGCACATCTCCCAAGTTGAAGGCATCTAACGCCCCTTGGGAGAAACAAGCGTCGCAAAGAATTGTCCGGTGACGCCTGTGGTTCATGGAACTCTCCACCTCAGAGTTGGTGGCAGACAACCCGTCCACATCCTCCATCGGAGGAGCGTCTGGCGCGCGCCTTGCGTTCGCCTCCGCCTCCGGACCAGGCTTGGGAGCCTGGCTGGTGGAGGCGCGATTGGCAGCCTCTCTTGGTATAGTCCGGCGAGGTCTTTTTGTCCTGAAGAGAGCACGAGTGTCAATGTGCCTCGAAGGTATAACACGTGGGATAAGGGGACGCGCCATACCTTTGCGCTGACGCCTCGGTCCGGGCTGCACTTCTTTTCGGCCCACGGGGCCCTACGGCCCCTCGTTGGCTTGTCGCCGCAGGTTCGGTTGCAATCAGGAAACTGAACACGAGTGGGCGGACACCTATTCGGGGTACCGGGACTTCGATCTCAGGTACGTGGGGCATCAGGATTAGCCCTGGGTAATCGGCCGTGATGGCCACCAAGGCGTTGTCCTCGCTCAATTGGTGGAACACTCCATCAATCAGCTCCACAGATATGTCCGGATCCTCTCGAGAGGCCGGGTCGAGGGACCGTCCTAGGTCCTCGGGTTGTGGAGGGGGGCTGCTTATTTCCTTAACAGCCCAGCGCAGTTCCTGTGTTAAAGTTGTCAGACTGAATATTTAACAATGGGAATAAAAAAAGATGGACAAGTAAATACGGCCGCTTACCCAGCTCGGGGGATTGTGCATGGAGAATCCACCCTAAGGGTTGACGCGGAGAAATTCCTCCTCTTCTCCCTTATACAAAGTGGACAAGATCTTTAGTAGAGCGGCAGCTGAATCCGGCCCCTTACGACCGTAGCGGGTGGCGTCGTCCTCCCCGTTGAAGTCCCACATGGGGTGGCTTCTATACTAAAGCGGCTGCACCCCCCGCATAATGCATTCGGCTATAACCCCGATCATGGTTAGTCCAAAATGGGCTAACAATCTTATTCGGCCCATCAGGTAAATGATGTCCCTGTCACTTTCCCTCTAAGGGATCCGTGGGCGCCAGCCTAGGCGCTTCTTTAAGGGAGCACTGTTGAATTCAGGGAGGCCGATCCGGACAGGATCCGGCAGCGGGACATCTTCTATATAGAACCATTCCGAGGGCCAGTCTTCGGATGCCTTCTTTGGGGTTCCGGACAGATATCCGGTCTCGGCGATGCGCCACACTTCAGCTCCGCCCAGTTGATACATCGACCCCTTCTTGGAATGGGGCACGAGGCAAAATAGCTCCTTCCAGAGTCCGAAATGAGCTTCAACACCCAAGAACAGCTCGCAGAGGGCTACAAAGCCCGCGATATGCAATACTGAGGCAGGCATGAGATGATGTAGCTGGAGGCCGTATAACTCTAGCAGCCCCCGGAGAAATGGGTGTTTTGGAAATCCGAGCCCCCTTATTAAGTAAGGGACAAGGCACACCCACTCTCCTTTGGAGGGATTAGGGGCATTCTCTGCTTACTCTCCGCCATTGTAGACGGCAAGACCGGCTCGATCCGGGACCATATAGGCCGGGGGGAGAAATCCCTTGGTCTAGAGCGTCACTAGCTCGCTATGCGGGATGGAACATCTCTCCCAATATCTAGGCTTAGGGCGGGAAGGGCGAGGGGAGGAGTTGCGACGGCTGGCCATGGTGGAATGGACCTTTGTCGGATGCGCTCTGATGAACACTCGCGGAGGGGGGAAGGTGTGGATTGGATCTAAATTCTTGTCCCCTTAAATAGGGCAGCTCATTTACATGGCTAGGGGTGTGAATGTAAAAACACTCAGACTTTTCATATTCGTTTGTCACGTGGGAAGCGGCCATTATTGGGTGTAGAATCCAAGGAGCGCAACATCTACATGAAACCGGACTTTATTCAAATAGGTAGACGGAATTTGGAGGAGAACCCGCCTTGCAATGCCGAAGACAATCTGCGCGCCGGACTCATTGTCATTGAAGCCTGGTTCGGGGGCTACTGAGGGAGTCCTGGACTAGGGGGTGTTCGGATAGCCGGACTATACCTTCAGCCGGACTCCTGGACTATGAAGATACAAGATTGAAGACTTCGTCCCGTGTCCGGGAGGGACTTTCCTTGGCGTGAAACGCAAGCTTGACGATACGAATATGCAGATCTCCTACCATTGTAACCGACTCTATGTAACCCTAACCCTATCTGGTGTCTATATAAACCGGAGGGTTTTAGTCCGTAGGACGACATACACATCAACAATCATACCATAGGCTAGCTTCTAGGGTTTAGCCTCCTCGATCTCGTGGTAGATCTACTCTTGTACTACCCATATCATCAATATTAATCAAGCAGGACGTAGGGTTTTACCTCCATCGAGAGGGCCCGAACCTAGGTAAAACTTCGTGTCCATTTCCTCCTGTTACCATCCGGCCTAGACGCACAGTTCGGGACCCCCTACCTGAGATCCGCCGGTTTTGACACCGACACCCGCCATAGCAAAAGTAGTGATACCAGCACAGGAGATAATAACACTCCAGATAGTGCCGAAGACAACCACAATCCCCTCCAGCACGATGTAGAGCCAGAGGATGAACAAGCCGGCCCTCCAGAGTAGGCAACAGATGGAGAATCGGAGGAGGACAATTACATGCCACTCTTCGAAGACGAGGTGAGCCTCGGAGACGAAGGATTTATCGTGCCTGAAGATCCCGTCGAGCAGGAGCGCTTCAAGCGCCGGCTTATGGCCACAGCAAATAGCCTGAAGAAAAAGCAACAACAACTTCAAGCTGATCAAGACTTTCTTGCAGACAGATGGACCGAGCGGCTGAGGAATACAAACTCGAGCGCCCCTCCAAGAGTTACCCAAAATGCAGGTTGCTACCTCACCTCGAGGAGGAAGCATTGAAACATCATTCACCAGTGTATGATGCGGCTGATCAGCCACTGCGTGGCCGAGCCAGAGAGGCGTTTCAGCCTGAAGTTCAGCCTGCACCCCGCCGCCACTCAATCAAAAATACTAAGGCCCAGGGTAACGCAAGGGACCTGCGAGACGTATTGGAAAGTAAGGAAAAACTTGCATGGTCAATATACGGGTCACGGGCATGCGCGCCAACACGGGACGATGATCGTCGCGTTGGTGACACCAAAAGCAAATCCGGCTGGGCCGAATATAGCAGACAAGACTCATATGAACTGCGTCATGATATAGCCCGGCATAGAGGCGCTGCACACCCCCTATGCTTCACTAATGAAGTTATGGATCACGAATTCCTGGAGGTTTCAAACCCGTAAATATCGAATCATATGATGGTACAACAGATCCCGCTGTATGGATTGAGGATTTCCTCCTTCACATCCACATGACTCGCGGTGATGATCTACATGCCATCAAGTACCTCCCACTAAAACTCAAAGGACGCGCTCAGCATTGGCTGAATAGCTTGCCAGGAGACTCCGTTGGCAGTTGGGAAGATCTGGAAGACGCATTCCTTGACAACTTCCAGGGCACTTATGTGCGACCACTGGATGCTGATGACTTGAGCCATATAACTCAACAGCCAGGGGAATCGGCCAGATAATTCTGGACACGGTTCCTGACTAAGAAAAACCAAATTGTCGACTGTCCGGATGCAGAGGCCCTAGCGGCATTCAAGCACAACATCCGTGACGAGTGGCTTGCCCGCCACCTTGGCCAAGAGAAGTTGAAGTCTATGGCAGCCCTCACGACACTCATGGCCCGCTTTTGTGCGGGCGAGGATAGCTAGCTCGCTCGCAACAACAACACATCCAGGAATCCGGGCACCTCGGATAACAAAGATGCCAACGGCAAACCACGACGCAACAAACACAAGCACCACAAATATGGTAATAAAACTAATAATACCGCAGTTAGTGCCAGGTTCAGGGTCCCAAAGCCCGGTGACCGAAAAGGGCCGCCCAAAAATACAAATCCGGGTCCATCCAGACTGGACCGCATACTCGCTCGCCAATGCTAAATTCATGGCACCCCAGAAACGCCAGCCACCCATACCAACAAATACATCACTGCCTTAGCAGTAGGAACGCCGAGCAGCACCTTGCAGCCGAACCTCGAGTCGACACCTAGGCTCCCGGACACCGACAAGGGGCTCCGGACTACTTTGCGGAAGGATACTCCGGCTCGTCCAGGGTTCAATTAAATACTCCAGCAAAGGCCACGACAGGCCGAACTCAGCGGCTCAACCGCCCTCCGGCATGCAAACATTTCTTATATTTCCTTCGCAGGTTCACCTTTGCACCGACCCGGACGGACTCCATAGAGGCAGCTCGAACGCGCCTGGTATCCTTAGACATTCCCCGCAACGACTGTCCAGCTACAATACGGACCCGCACTCAACCTCTTCCCCCTTGTCACAGTAGGTTCCGCTATCACAACTCCTTTCTTTATCACATTACTTGTACCATACGCATAGATGTATTATTTATACAACATGTGGATTCATATGATGTGTACCTGCTGGTTACTCCTTATCAAAATCATTTCATCAAATGGCATCCGAACACAGCAGTATGCCCTAAATACGCCAAGGGCTTCGTCTTCCCCGTTACACGGCAATAAAAGTCTGAACACCTTCATGGAAGTTCAGCACCCCGAACTTATAGCATTATATGCATCAACTCTGAATCATGTCTTGGGTCTATTGTTGGGTTTGCCCGGCTCCTATGTTTTGGTACCTTACGTTCCGCTATATCGGCTAAGGTAGCACTGGGAGAACTACTGCGATTGTGTCCCGGTTCTTCCGGACGAGCACCTCAGTAGAGAAAGCCAAAAACTGACTGTCATGATACAGCGAGAGCTGGTCAGTTGTTCGAGCAGTCACAAAATCTCTAAGGATTTCTCCCGCACAATGCCATAACCAATGCAGCGTGCGAAGGATCGGCTTTTTTCTTCGATCACGCGCTTATAGAGCCCCTAGTACAGTCTTCCATACACAAGGGGTCTGCGCCGACCATACTAAAGCTCCTCTGGCTAAGTGAGAGTGATAAAGCCCTATAGTCTGATTGCCTGGTTCGTTGTGCTGAGCACCTCCCTTGGAGGACCCAAAACTGGGATAAAGAGTGCCCAGGTTTATCCCGAACACCCCCGTACTCCTTACGTGGGGGCAGAAGCCGACGACTGGCCAACTCTCAGCCTTAATATACAAACGGCCGCACAGGAGGGTAAACTTTTATATAACAGGCGACATACCAACGACCTTGTTTAAACATTACAACGGATAACATGATCCGCATTCAGGGAAATATGATGTCCTTGGTACATTGCTCTGCTGCAAGGTAGGATCCTTTCAGGACACTCTTATAATATGATTCGGGCTTGCGGTGCTCCTTCCCCTCCGGTGGTCCTTTGGTCACCAGCTTTTCGGCATCCATCTTCCCCTAGTGCACCTTTGCAAGGGCGAAGGCCATTCGCGCTCCTTCTATACAGACCGACCGCTTGATGACGTCAAGTTGAGGGCAAGCGCTTATAAGCCGCCTTACGAATGCGAAGTAGCTGCTTGGAATCTGTTCGGCAGGCCATAGCCGGATAACCACATCTTTCATGGCTAGTTCTGCCGCCTTATACAGTTTGATCAGCTGTTTCAGTTGATCAGCAAAAGGTACTGGATAATTTGGTGCCAAATACTGAGACCAAAAAAGGTTATCGGTGGTGTTCCTTCCTTTGGCTCGGTAGAAGTGAGCCGCATCTGATATACTGTGCGGCAGCTCGGCAAATACACCTGAGAAGTCCAGTCACAATCAGAAACAAAGTTTTCCCTTCAAATATTTTCTTTACACGGGAAAAGCTTACCTGCTGCGATCTTCCTCGCCTCTTGGATCCCCTGCAGCGCACTTTGGGTTTCCACCTGGGCGTCGCTCGTGGGTTGGCAAGCCTTGGTGAGTTCAGACTCTTTCTTCGTTAAACAATGCTCCAAGGCCTCGCATTTACTTACGGCCTCTTGCACCTCCTGCACAACTTTAATAAACTTTGGCTTCGTGTTTTTCACGAAGATCCCGCTCCGTGGCCGCCTTCTTCTCGGCCTCGGCAACGGCCCTTTTGAGCGCCTCAATGTCGGTCATAACTCCTAGCACAAACTATGCGGCGTATTTCATATTGAACATTTATCTCAAAATAAATGCACATAATACTGATGCATACCTTGTTTATCCCTCAACTGCATTTGCAATCGGCCAATTTCTTCTCTGGCCCACTACAGACTTTGATTCAGTCCGGCGATCTCCGTAGTGTGGGACGCAGCAACCGCTACAGGTATCTGCTTGAAGCATGAGAGAAATCAATGTCATTTAGTAAGTCTTCCTGAGATCATGAATTCGATCCCCTATCCGGCTCTTTCTTTCACCGAACAGCGTATCAGGGGCTACTACCTATACTATGACACTCTTCGATAACTCATAAAACACACCTCAAAGACTTTTATAAGACTGATACAGGCTTTGTTCAGTCCACTCTCGGTCCACTGAATTTTCTCAATCACCGCGCCCATCAGGGCACGGTGTTCATCAACGATGGAGGCATCTCGTAGCGCCACCAACAAAGCATCTGACACTTCTGGATAGACAGAGGTTGCCGGCGGAATCTTTTTCCCCACGTCTCCGGCCCCGGCGGTTCGACCTCCAGGCGCCGCCTTCATGATTTTTTCCTTTTCTCCTTGGCCGGGGTCCTTTTGGGATGAGGCCTCGGTGTTGGGCACCTGCTTGGAGGAAGGGTCCTTCGGGGGCGTCCTGCTCTCCACAGCGTTTGAGCTCAGCAGGTCCTCCGATGAGGATTGTTCGGTAGGGGACCTCACCGGACTAAAAGAAATATAGGGCTTAAGCTAAAATACTAAGCCATGATGAGTCCGGACGCTTAAATGTATTCGGATTTTATATACTCATGAGTTCACCAGGGGCTGGGCCCTGGGATCCCTTGCCGGGCCGCTGTCAGCAGCGGCAGGAGACTCCTCTTGACGAGGAATCTTTCCTCTTTCGGGTAGTTCGGCCTCCAAGTATGCGGAGGCCGCCCTCTTCCTTCCTCCCTCCGCAGGGGATTCATCTCCCTCCTCCTTTTCGTCCTCTTCGAAGGTGGAATGGGCATCAAAGCCTTCGGGTATTGTGCCCGAAGTGCTGCGACGACGAAGGCCGCCCTGGGTCTTTTTAGCCTCTTTCTCGGCCATCTTCTACGGCACCTTGTAAGGCGCCGGGACCAACATCTTCGTTAGAAGTGGGATGGTTGGGTCTTCGGGCAGCGGGGCCGGACAATGGATCCGCTCCGCCTTCTTCGTCCAGCTCTGGGAAAGTTGAATGAACACGCGTCAAGCGCTTCCTTTGGGTCATGCAGATGGAAAAGGTTGATAAACTCACTGAACTTGCAGGGCGGGACAGTTGGTACCCGCGATCTTCGGCTGAGTCCGGCCATTATTTAATGGACATAAAAAGCACCTTCCAAATGTCCTCGTGCGACGAGCCGAAGATCCTTCGCAAGGTTTGGTGCCTGGCCGGATCAAACTCCCATAGATTGCAAGTCTGGTGTTGACCAGCCAGTATCCGGTGGACTAACATCACCTGGACTACGTCGACGAGTTCAGTGTCCTTATCGCCCATATCTTCAATGCGCGTCTAGAGCACCAACAGTTCGCCGGACGAGGACCAATCCAGTCATTTCTTGACCCAGGATGTAAGCCGCAGAGGGGCGCCAGATCGAAACTCGGGAGAAGCAGCCCGCTCCTTTCCTCTCGGCTCAGTGATGTAAAACCACTGTTGTTGCCACTCCTTGACAGAATCAGTAAAGGTTCATGTTGGCCATATGACGTTGGGCATCCTGCTCACCATAGCGCCCCCGCACTCGGCCTGCTCACCGCTGAGAACCTTGGGCTTCACATTAAAGACCTTCAGCCATAAACTGAAGTGTGGCAAAACGCGAAGAAAAGCCTCGCACATGACAATGAATGTTGAGATGTTGAGGAAGGAATTAGGGCACAGATTGTGAAGATCGATCCCATAATAGTACATGATGCCGCGAACGAATGGGTGGACAGGAACCTAGCCAAGGACAAAGTGAGGGAGGAATACAACCCTCCCGTGGGGTTCCGGAGTGGGGACAATTTGTCCCGCCGTCTGGAGACGGTGGCCGATTTTCTTGGCCAGATACCCGGCCTCTCGAAGCTTTTTGATATCCTTCTCTCGGACGGTAGAGGCCACCCATTTGCCTCCTGCTCCGGATCCAGACATCTTTGGAAGACCTCTTGTGGGTAGAGGAGGTGAATGCTCGCGCGTTGGAGCCTGAGCAGAATGGAATGAGTTGGGAAGAAGGTATGGGTGAAGAGGGTGAATTCTTGCCCCTTTATAAGGGCGGAAGAGGCGATGCGCCTCCCCCTCACTTGGTAAAACCTCTTATTCCCCAAGGACCGTAAGTAATGGCGCGGTTGGGTTACCCGCGTCCGTATTGATGAGAATCCCGTGATAAGGGGGACACGATATCTTCTTTGACAAGACGTGTCAAGAAAACCGCCCCTCAATATGTGTGGTGCTGGTTGAGAAAAACGGTTCAAATAAAGACCGGGCTGTGACATGATATCATGCTGTCAAAACGTGTGAGCATATTGGATTTGTGGGAATGTTATTCTCTCTACGGTGGTATGTGGAACTTGTTTTGCAGAGCCGGACACCATCCTTGTGTTCAAAATCTTCTATGGAGTATTCGGAGGAGGAACCCGCCTTGCAATGCCGAAAACAATACTGCGCGCCGGACTCATCTCATTGAAGCCTGGTTCAGGGACTCATCGTCATTGAAGTCCTGGATTAGGGGGTCTCCGGATAGCCGGACTATATCCTTTGGCCGGACTGTTGGACTATGAAGATACAAGATTGAAGACTTCGTCCCGTGTCCGGATGGGACTCTCCTTGGCGTGGAAGGCAAGCTAGGCAATACGGATAGGAAGATCTCCTCCCTTGTAACCGACTCTGTGTAACCCTAGCCCCCTCCGGTGTCTATATAAACTAGAGGGATTTGGTCCGTAGGACAACATACAATCATACCATAGGCTAGCTTCTAGGGTTTAGCCTCTACGATCTCGTGGTAGATCAACTCTTGTAATACTCATATCATCAAGAACAACCAAGCAGGACGTAGGGTATTACCTCCATCAAGAGGACCCGAACCTGGGTAAACTTCGTGTCCCTTGCCTCCCGTTACCATCCGCCTTAGACGCACAGTTCGGGACCCCCTACCCGAGATCCGGCGGTTTTGACACCAACAGGGGTTGCCTTTTGCCGTTGCACATAATGATTTTGATGAATATAACATGTATGTGCTTTCTGCTCCTACTTGCAATTATTATGAGAGAGGAACTATATCTCCACCTCTCTATGTTTCCAACATGGTAAAATTGCAAGAAACTGTTTATACTATGCATTGGCCTTTACTACGTGTGCATGAATTGTTCTTTTATGACATGCCGATGCATAGGAAGAGAGTTAGACTTTGTCATTACTTTATATATGTTACCTTGTGCTCACTACTAAATGCCAAATCATTGCTAATTAGAATTGGCTTTGATATACGTTGGGATCCGGGTGGATTCACTACTTGAGCACTATATGCCTAGCTTAATGGCTTTAAAGAAAGCACTGCCAGGGAGACAACCCGGAAGTTTTAGAGAGTCATTTATTTCTGTTGAGTGCTTTCATATAGTTTAAGAACAAAAAAATTAAAGAGGGGAACCCAAAACTTTTCAAAAAGAAAAGTGAAAGTAAGATAGACGAGCATTGTGAAAGTGGGGGACGTCCTTGAACTTTGTTCATGCCCATGGAAACTTTGTGAATCTTAATTACAGAAACTTTTTCAACAAAAATAATTATCCCTTGTACAATTCCATTGTATTATAAATATAATGTGCCAAGGTTTTCCTTTAGGATGTTTACATTTGCTTGTTGGTTTGTACGGTGCAGGACAAAAACTTTGGCTATAGTGCGCGATTTTACATTTTTTATTGGAACGTCAAATGGTTCTGATTATTTTTGCAATGTCTTGCTATACAAATTGTTTATTTTCCTAATTTTTGTAGAATTTTTGAAGTAAAGAGGTATGGTGAATGTTTAGATTATTACAGACTGTTCTGTTTTAGATTGATTATGTTTTTATGCATAGTTTGCTTGTTTTGATGAAACTATCGATTTATATCAGTGGATTAAGATATGGAAAAGTTATATTACAGTAGCTAAAATTCAAAAACAAAATATGAATTGGTTGGCAACAGTGGATCTTACCGAGTTTTTTGTTGAAGTTTTGTGTAGATGAAGTGTTCAATGATCGAGAAGGTCTCGATGTGAGAAGAAGGAAGAGAGGCAAGAGCTCAAGCTTGGGGATGCCAGAGGAATCCCATGTTAATATTCAAGGAGACTCAAGCGTCTAAGCTTGGGGATGCCCCGGAAGGCATCTCATCTTTCTTCAACAAGTATCGGTATGTTTTCGGATTCGTTTCATTCATGCGATACGTGCAAATCTTGGAGCGTCTTTTGCATTTAGTTTTCACTTTTCTTTTATGCACCATGCTGGTATGAGATAGTCCTTGGTTTATTTATAGAATGATCTATGCACTTCACTTATATCTTTTGAGTATGGCTTTATAGAATGCTTCATCTGCTTCACTTATATCATTTGAAGTTTGGATTGCATGTTTCTCTTTACATAGAAAACCGCCATTTGTAGAATGCTCTTTTACTTCACTTATATTTTTTTAGAGCGTGGGCATATCTTTTGTAGAAATAATTAAACTCTCTTGCTTCACTTATATCTATTTAGAGAGATGACAGGAACTGGTCATTCACATGGTTAGTCATAAAATCCTACATAAAACTTGTAGATCACTAAATATGATATGTTTGATTCCTTGTAAAAGTTTTGCGATATAAAGATGGTGATATTAGAGTCATGCTAGTGGGTAGTTGTGGATTAGTAGAAATACTTGTGTTGAAGTTCGTGATTCCCGTAGCATGCACGTATGGTGAACCGTTATGTGATGAAGTCAGAGCATGATTTAGTTTTTGATTGTCTTCCTTATGAGTGGCGGTCGGGGACGAGCGATGGTCTTTTCCTACAAATCTATCCCCCTAGTAGCATGCGCGTACTACTTTGTTTTGATAGCTAATAGACTTTTGCAATAAGTATGTGAGTTCTTTATGACTAATGTTGAGTCCATGTATTATACACACTCTCACCCTTCCATCATTGCTAGCCTCTCTAGTACCGCGCAACTTTCGCCGGTACCTTAATCCCACCATATACCTTCCTCAAAACAGCCACCATACCTACCTATCATGGCATTCCCATAGCCATTCCGAGATATTTTGCCATGCAACTTCCATCATCTTCATATACATGACTTGAGCATCATTGTCATATTGCTTTGCATGATCGTAAGATAGCTAGCATGATGCTTTCATCGCTTGTCTGTTTTTTTGATGTCATTGCCACGCTAGATCATTGATCATCCCGGATACACTGCTGAAGGCATTGATATAGAGTCATATTTTTGTTCTAAATATCGAGTTGTAATATTGAGTTGTAAGTAAATAAAAGTGTGATGATCATCATTATTAGAGCATTGTCCCAGTGAGGAAATGATGATGGAGACTATGATTCCCCCACAAGTCGGGATGAGACTCCGGACGAAAAAATAAAAAAAGGAAAAAAGAAAAAAAAGAGAAAGGCCATAAAAAAAAGAAGGCCCAAAAAAATATAATGAGAGAAAAAGAGAGAAGGGACAATGCTACTATCCTTTTTCCACACTTGTGCTTGAAAGTAGCACCATGTTCTTCATATAGAGAGTCTCTTATGATATCACTTTCATATACTAGTGGGAATTTCTCATTATAGAACTTGGCCTGTATATTCCGATGATGGGCTCCCTCAAACGCCCGAGGTCTTCATGAGCAAGCAAGTTGGATGCACACCCACTTAGTTTCCAGTTTGAGCTTTCATACACTTATAGCTCTTAGTGCATCCATTGCATGGCAATCCCTACTCACTCACATTGATATTTATTGATGGGCATCTCCATAGCCCATTGATACGCCTAGTTGATGTGAGAGTATCTTCTCCTTTTTGTCTTCTCCGCAACCACCATTCTATTCCACCTATAGTGCTATGTCCATGGCTCACGCTCATGTATTGCGTGAAAGTTGAAAAGGTGTGAGAACATCAAAAGTATGAAACAATTGCTTGGCTTGTCATCGGGGTTGTGCATGATTTGAATATTTTGTGTGGTCAAGATGGAGCATAGCCAAACTATATGATTTTGTAGGGATAACTTTCTTTGGCCATGTTTTTTTGAAAAGAAATGATTGCTTTATTAGTAGGCTTGAAGTATTATTGCTTTTATGTCAAAACATAGACTATTGCTTTGAATTACTCATGTCTTAATATCCATGCCATGATTAGATACATGATCAAGATTATGCTAGGTAGCATTCCACATCACAAATTATCTTTTTTACCATTTACCTACTCGAGGACGAGCAGGAATTAAGCTTGGGGATGCTAATACGTCTCCGTCATATCTATAATTTTTGATTGTTCCATGCCAATATTCTACAACTTTCATATACTTTTGGCAACTTTTTATACTATTTTTGGGACTAACATATTGATCGAGTGCCCAGTGCCAGCTCCTGTTTGTTGCATGTTTTTGTTTCGTAGAATATCCACATCAAACAGAGTCCAAACGGGATAAAAATGGACGGAGATAATTTTTGAAATATTTGGAGAATATGGGAAGAAAAATCCACGCGAGACGGTGCCCGAGGGAGGCACGAGGCAGGGGGGCGCGCCCCACCCCCTGGGCACGCCCCTGACCCTCGTGGGCCCCCCATAAGGCAGTTGATGCCCTTCTTCGGCTGCAAAAAAGCTAATTTTTAGGAAAAAATCATAGCGAAGATTTCAGTCCAATCGGAGTTACGGATCTCCATATATATACGAAACAGTGAAAGGGTAGCCGGACAGAATGCAGAAATAGATAGAGATAGAGAGACAGATACAATCTTGGAGGGGCTCTCGCCCCTCCCATGCCATGGATACCAAGGACCAGAGGGGAAACACTTCTCCCATCTAGGTAGGAGGTCAAGGAAGAAGAAGAAGGAGGGGGCTCTCTCCCCTTCGCTTCCGGTGGCACCAAAGTGCCATCAGGGCCATCATCATCACCGCAATCTTCACCAACAACTTCACCGCCATCATCACCAAATCTTCCCCCCTCTATGCAGCGGTGTAACCTCTCTCTTACCTGCTGTAATCTCTACTTAAACATGGTGCTCAACGCTCTATATTATTTCCCAATGATGTATGGCTATCCTATGATGTTTGAGTAGATCCGTTTTGTCCTATGGGTTATTTGATGATCGTGATTGGTTTTTGTTGCATATTCTATTATTGGTGCTGTCCTATGGTGCTCTCTGTGTCGCGCAAGCATGAGGGATCCTCGCTGTAGGGTTTGCAATATGTTCATGATTTTCTTATGATGGGTGGCGTGAGTGACAGAAGCATATACCCGAGTAAGTAGGTTGTTTGCGTAAGGGATAAAGAGGACTTGATGGTTTAATGCTATGTTTGGGTTTTACCTTAATGATCTTTAGTGGTTGTGGATGCTTGCTAGAGTTCCAATCATAAGTGCATATGATCCAAGTAGAGAAAATATGTTAGCTTATGCCTCTCCCTCATATAAAATTGCAATAATGATTATCGGTCTAGTTATCGATTGCCTAGGGACAAATAACTTTCTCGTAACAAAAAGCTCTTAACTAAACCTAACTTAGTTGTGTCTTTATCTAAACAACCTCTACTTTTTATTTACTTGCTCTTTATTATCTTGAAAACCTATCCAACAACACCTACAAAGTACTTCTAGTTTCATACTTTTTCTAGGTAAAGCGAACGTCAAGTGTGCGTAGAGTTGTATCGGTGGTCGATAGATCTTAAGGGAATATTTATTCTACCTTTAGCTCCTCGTTCGGTTCGACACTCTTACTTATCGAAAATTGTTGCGATCCCCTATACTTGTGGTTTATCAAAGCATGGTCCCTAAGTAGCTGAAATACCTTTGGAGACACAACTCACAACACAAACAAAATTGGGTTAAGTTGGGGTGGCAGGAGTGTGAGGTGGGCAAAAATATGCGGAAGTTATGGTGGTGGTGGTTGATGAAGAAGCAACCGTCCCTAAGTAGCCTAGACACCTTAGGAGACTCAAATCACTCCTCGAGCAACCACTAATGCGATGGGGAACAAAATTGTTTAGGTTGCGGAAGTCGGTGGTGGTGTAGCGGATGATGTGGTGGAGGACCTACGCAAAGGTGTCAAAATTGTCAAAATTTGATGGAGTCAAAAGATGTTGGTGGTATTTTTGTGGGAAGGGGAATGTCAAGAGCTTTCCAATGAGCTAAAGAAAGCAAAAATCGGACTTTGGATGAATTAGTTATGGCCGAAACAAAAAGCAGCTGAAATCTGAAACTACAGGTTACGGACGTCCGGACAAGGTCGGATGTCCGGGGGCCGGACATCCGGGCGGGCTCGGAAATCGGTAAATTCGGCTCGGGTTAGGGGTTCTGGTCGTCCGGAAAAGGTTGGACGTCCGGTCGGTCCAGGGGCAGCGGATGTCCGTGAAAGGTCGGTCGTCCAGGGTCGGGGTCAACGCGAGATGCGAGATCCGGTGCGCGATTTTGGGCGGAAAATGATGATTTTCTGGTTAAAATTGAGGAGATTTCGTGGATTAAAGATGGCGAAACTTGGGGAGATGCTAGACCCACTTGAAACCAAGCAAATCCATGAATCAAAATCAACAAAACATCATCAAACCAACAAATCCCAACAGAAATTTGGGGCTATTTTTGGTGGGGATTTTCGAAATTGGGGAAGAACACAACAAAATTAGGCTAGAAAACAATGAGGGGAGGCCCAAAAATCATGATCAATGTGGCTCTGATACCAAGATGATGTATGGTAGAATTCTAATTGCCCAATCTTTCACGAAAGGAGCGGATCCCGCGAAGAACACAAAGAACACGAGGGAAAACACGAGGGGAAACACAAGGGGAAACACGAGAGAATCACTAAACCAACAAGAAATAGTCACACTATGCTAGATCCTCGAGTACATAGGAGATCACGCGATCCACAATCAACAACGGACAATACAAAAGGTAACCCGTCTTCTCTGTGAGGAGGTCTTGTGGTTCTTCTCCACAAGGAGGTCTGGAATCCAAAGGGATCTTCTCCGTAGAGGCCGCGATCTCTCTTGTGGAGTAGATCTGATGTGGATGAGCAATGCTCTATCTCTAAATATGAGTATAACCAATGCTAACCCTCAAATGGTGGAGGTGGAGGAGTATATATAGTCTTGGGTCACGAAGGGGTAAGTGATGATACATGGGCCTCGGCCCGTTACTCTGCGCACAGACAAGCGTCGGTCGTCCGGTGGCTCGCGAGGGTCTGGTCATCCGATACTTGTTGGATGTCCGGTGTTTTGGCTCGGGATAGCCATCGTCAGATTTTCGGACGTTGTCGTTCATCGGGTGGCTGACGGTCGTCGGACGTCCGGCCTTGGTCGGTCGTCCGGCCGCTATAGCTTTCACCGGATGTTCCATCTGGCTGGTGGGGACTCCAGGCGTCAGAAGTTGATAACTGTCGGACGTCCGGGAGCTGATTCTTCCTGGCAGCTCTTCCTCTTGTTCCGTGCACTTGGTGTCCTCGTCATCATTTAGATGGTCTTCCTCTTTGTTCCTGGTCATGCATAGCACATATATTTGAGGGAGTAGCCATGTCTCACATGTAGAAAGTGAAGTTTCAGAGAGGAGCGACTTCACCTTGTGTCCAATGGCGAATATTCGAGGTCTCGTCATATGTCTTGTTGGAGCTTGGAGAGTAGTCGGAGTGTACATGGGGATGAACGTGGGATGCTCCGCATCACCGGTGCTTCTCACAACAAGCATGATGGTTTTCGGTAGCGAACATCCCACCTTTGGGGACGAAAAGATATCCATAGCCTCTTATTGCTTTCAAGTTTTTTTCTCGTGTCAACATAGAACAACAAGAGTATTGTGTGATTTTTTGTGATTTTTCGGGGTTCGTTTGGACATTTTTATGCATTAAGTGAGTTTTCAATGCATTTATGTGCATAATTCAAATTTGAACTACATGTGCATGCTCCAGTGCATATAAATTGGTTGAAAAATCAAATCTGTGTCCTTGGGTGCATGCTTAGGTCCCATGCAAGAAATGGGAATGAACTTCAAGCACCAGGGCACCATTGATTGCCGGCAAAACATTGAGATGCCTGGTTTTTAAATTCTATTAAATCCAAAACTCATCTGAAATTCATGAAACTTGGCATGCTATCATGGAGCGGCATCAACATGCCGTGGTACAAATTTTGTCCCATTTGGGGTAGGTTTGGGTATATGCTTCTCACAAACTAGAGCTTCTCACAACAAGAATGATGGTTTTCGGTAGGGAACGTCCGACCTTTGGGGACAAAACGATATTCGTTGCCTCTTATTGCTTTCATGTTTTTTCTCGTGTCAACATAGAACAACATGAGTGTTGTGTGAATTTTTGTGATTTTTCGTGGTTCGTTTGGACATTTTTATGCATTAACTGTGTTTTCAATGCATTTATGTGCATAATTAAAATTTGAACTACATGAGCATGCTCCAGTGCATATAAATTGGTTGAAAAATCAAATTTGTGTCCTTGGGTGCATGCTTAGGTCCCATGCAAGAAATGGGAATGAATTTCAAACACCAGGGCACTGTTGATTGCCGGCAAAACATTGAGATGTCTGGTTTTTAAATTCTAGTAAATCTAAAACTCATCTGAAATTCGTGAAACTTGGCATGCTATCATGGAGTGGCATTAACATGCCGTGGTCCAAATTTTCTCCAATTTGGGGTAGGTTTGGGTATATGCTTCTCACAAACCGGAGCGTCTCACAACAAGCATGATGGTTTTCGATAGGGAATGTCCCACCTTTGGGGACGAAACGATATGCATTGCCTCTTATTGCTTTCAAGTTTTTTGCCATGTCAACATAGAACAACAGGAGTGTTATTTGAAATTTTGTGATTTTTCGGGGTTCGTTTGGATATTTTATGCATTAACTGAGTTTTCAATGCATTTATGTGCATATTTCAAATTTGAACTACATGTGCATGATCCAGTGCATATAAATTCGTTGAAAAATCAAATTTGTGTCCTTGGGTGCATGCTTAGGTCCCATCCAAGAAATGGGAATGAATTTCAAACACTAGGGCACCATTGATTGCCGGCAAAACATTGAGATGCCTGGTTTTTAAATTCTAGTAAATCCAAAACTCATCTGAAATTCATGAAACTTGGCATGCTATCATGGAGCAGCATCAACATGTCATGGTACAAATTTTGTCCCATTTGGGGTACGTTTTGGTATATGCTTCTCACAAACCGGAGCTTCTCACAACAAGCATGATGGTTTTCGATAGGGAACGTCCTTCCTTTGGGAACGAAACGGTATCCGTTGCCTCTTATTGCTTTCAAGTTTTTTTCTCATGTCAACATAGAACAACAAGAGTGTTGTGTGAATTTTTGTGATTTTCCGGGGTTCGTTTGGACATTTTTACGCATTAACTGAGTTTTCAATGCATTTATGTGCATAATTCAAATTTGAACTACATGCGCATGCTCCAGTGCATATAAATTGGTTGAAAAGTCCAATCTGTGTCCTTGGGTGCATGCTTAGGTCCCATGCAAGAAATGGTAAGGAATTTCAAATACCAGGGAACCGTTGATTGCCGGCAAAACATTGAGATGCCTGGTTTTTAAATTCTAGTAAATCCAAAACTCGTCTTTAATTCATGAAACTTGGCATGCTATCATGGAGCGGCATCAACATGCCATGGTACAAATTTTGTCCCATTTGGGGCAGGTTTGGGTATATGCTTCTTAGAAACCGGAGCTTCTCACAACAAGCATGATGGTTTTCGGTAAGGAACGTCCCACCTTTGGGGACGAAACGGTATCCATTGCCTCTTATTGCTTTCAAGTATTTTTTCTCATGTCAACATAGGAAAACAGGAGTGTTGTGTGAATTTTTGTGATTTTGCGGGGTTCATTTGGACATTTTTATGCCTTAATTGAGTTTTCAATGCATTTATGTGCATAATTCAAATTTGAACTACATGCGCATGCTCCAATGCACATAAATTGGTTGAAGAAACAAATCTGTGTCCTTGGATGCATGCTTAGGTCCCATGCAAGAAATGGGAATGAATTTCAAACACCAGTGCACCGTTGATTGCCGGCAAAACATTGAGATTATTGGTTTTTAAATTCTAGTAAATCCAAAACTCGTCTGGAATTCATGAAACTTGGCATGCTATCATGGAAGGGCACCCGACATGCTGTGGTATTTTTCGTGTCCATTTTGAGAGAAGGCACACTCGAATAATGACAACCAACAAAGGCATTTTGAAAAAAATAGTTGCCACTTTAATATCTCAAACATTTGTATAATTCAAACCGTATGCGTTCGGTTAACCATTCATTTAACGCCACGTGTCTTGGTTTTAATGGCTATATGAGGTGCCGTGTGGATAGCTGCTTGACTGAACGGGAAGCGTGCGAGCGTAGTTTGGTGTGCAGGCTCACTGGGAAGAGTACAAGCTGTTCAACGCAGGATCTGTGTATCTCTTCAACGCAAAGGTTCGGATTACGGTATGCAAATTAAAGCCAGACTTCGACGCTAAGCAAAGAGACACTGCGATTTGTCAAAATATGCAGCTAAAAATCAATATCACTATCTATTTTTTGCAACTAAAATTCAGTAATTAAGCATAGATTTCATTCATACTAGAGATTAAGCAATCGTTCTCACCGGGAAGTGAGACAGCCTTGGACCGCCGCCCGCCTCGCTCCCGCTGGTCTATGTTAATGGCGCCGTCGAGCGGCCGTATCCTCCATCCTCACCACACACACAATTCCTCTCTCTCCGCCCGCATCCTCGACGCCGCTCTGAGTCCTCAAAGCCGTCAGTGTACGAGGATGCCACCGAAGCACCCCATCGGAGGGAGTGGCAATGCCGGGGCTGCTGAAGCACCGGAGCACGGCGTGAATATGGACACAGAGGTTCCCGTCCCCGCCGAGGAGGTGGAGAACGAGGCTGCCAACAAGAGGAGGCAGGTCGAGAAAGAACCGCAAGTAACTCCAGCAGGCCTAGACTTCATCAACAACCTCCCTGATGATATGTTGATAGTCATCATATCCCTTTCCCAATCAGAAGTTGGGCGAGGACAGTCGCCGTTTCCCGGAAGTGGCGAACCCTAGGGCTCCGCACCCCTGTCGACGTCCTCCATGCCCACAAGCTCTGCCATGGCTATCGCCAAAGCTTGGATGCGTTCTCCCAGATCCTCGGCAGTCACCCTAGCCCAATCAAAGGCCTTATCACGGGCAAGTACCATTCCAATGGCAAGGAGCGAGCCAAGCTTGACGAGTGGTTCCGATCCCGCGCCGAAGATCAGCTCCAGAAGCTAAGTTATAATTATGGGCATATGAGCTTGCTGCCAACATCCGCACTCCGCTTTGCGCCCACGCTGCGCCTCGCCAAGTTCATGAACTGCCATCCCCCTTACCAACGCGCCCGCTCTTTTTCTACCACGATTGAAGCACCCCGATCTTGTCGCCGTCCGCATCCCAAAGGATGACATGGAATGCCTGCTCCATGGCTATACTGCACTCGAGTTCCTTCGTCTTCAGGTGATGAATTTTTCGAGTACCTTGCACATCACCTACAGGACTCTCTGCACTATTTATGTGTGTTGCTGGTGCTGCAACGAGAGATCACAAAAGGTGGACCACAATATGGTCATCCAGGACACGCCTTCACTTGAGAGATTACTTGTAGTTGATCAACAAGGTCCGACCAGAATCAATGTCATTTCTGTGCCAAAATTGAAAGTGGTGGGCTACTCGTCTTTCAAATACTACAACTTTCGGGTACAACTGACGCCTTATATACCTCTCCTTCTTGATATCAACGTTATTTCTAGTTTTGAAGATGTATGTTCGTCTGTCATCCAGCGAAGCTTCACCCAGACTCTGGGCACAGTGAAGGTCTTGGCACTAGAATCTGTCGTCCCCAACCAGGACCAAGTTTTCGGTTGCCTGAGATGCTTTCCGTGCCTGAAGAAGCTGTATATCGAGGTGATGTTCCTTTCCTGTTAAATGTTAACCATAAGGGAGTTCAATTTTTTGCACCTTTTCCCAAGTTTACAATGACTATGTACTACGATTTCTGAAGGAATTTTGGAGGATTTTAAGACATACACCCCCACCACATATTGGTTGCTTCATTCATATGGTTACAATCGTCCATAAGCATTTCTCCTTTGGATTCATCTGTAATAGTTTTCTTTGGGAATTTTTCATCTAATCCAACCTCTTATGAAGAAGGCTACATGTTTCTAGATTGTAGTCAAATTAATGCCCATGTTAATCATGACAGATCGAAGATGGCACGTTGCTGCATTTTATAAATCCCACAAACCAAATGGGCGTGTAGCAGTGTTCAAAACTGCATGTAGGCACTAACACGTTCTCTTCTTTTGCAGTGCAAATTAGGCCCGGTGGAAGATGTTGACAACGACAATCACATCGAATGCCTGGATATGCATCTCTCAAATATTACTTTGAACTCCTATGTACCGAGGGACCCCACCGAAGATTACACTCACCATGTTCTTTCTTGCTAGAGCGAAGGTGCTGAGGGTACTGAGGTTGAACACACATTTAATTAAGAAATATCAATGGTATGATTATCATAGGCGGCTGGTACTACGGAATGGAAGTGCCTCCAAAAATGCCAGACTTCGTATTGGAAGACCATATGCCAAAGCAATTGGAAGTTATTGTGTCAAACCCATACATGACTTGTCAACGGCTGATCCCTTTTCAGAAATTACGCGGTTTGCAATGTTTGCATTTGGGCATTGTAATATTTGAATTTGAACCTTTCTATATTTATGGTATTTGTTACATTCAACTATTTATGTTCTCTTGTCTCAACACAAACAGTTCATCTGAGTGAACCGCATGTCGGACACCGCACACACCTTGATCTGGCTGACCGTTTCTTTTGTGTTGCCTAATCACAAACAGTTCACCTGAGTGCACTGTATGGTGTACATCATACACACCTTGATCTGGCTAACCATTTCTTTTTTGTTGCCTAATCACAAATAGTTCATCGAGTGAACTATCTGCTATACATCGCACACACCTTCATCAGGCTGCCCGTTTCTTTTGTTCTACCTCATCGCAAATGGTTCATTGGACTGAACCGTATGCCCTAGATCGCACACGCAACTAAAATCTGAACCGTGTTTGATGCATCCTCCATTGCAAACGTTTTTCACCCTTTTGACGGTTTTTTTACATCCTCGTTTGTGATTAATGCATCGCACACAGTTTTGTGAAAAGGTCTCTGATCATAGTGTCGCATTAGCAGCATCCTGCAGTAGTGCATGTATCTCGGGGCAAGCTTCCATTGATATTGAAGCGTCAAGTGCCTTTCATTGGAGAGACGGAGAGGTAGACATGGTGTCCGTTCTCGAAAGCCAAGTCACGGTGCTTGCTATCATAGTAACTCTTCTGGCGCGATTGTCGGCTTTGAGATTTTCACGGATGACTTTACACATTTCTTTCAGCTTCTGTGATCAAGTCATTGCCAATAAGTTGGCATTCACCAGTCTTAGACCAATTGAGAGGAGTACGACACTTTCTGCCATAGAGAATTTCGAATGTGGCCCTGCCCGAACTCGCTTGGAAGTTGTTGTTGTAGGATAATTCGGCATATGGAAGACAATATTCCCACTTCATACTGAAAGAGATGACACAAGCCCTGAGCATGTCTTTGAGAATTTGATTGACTCGCTCGACTTGCCCACTTGTTTGAGGATGGAAAGTTGTGCTGAAGCGAATGTTGGTGCCCATGGCCTTCTGGAAGGAGTCCCGGAACTTAGAAGTGAAAATGCTTCCATGATCTGAAGATATCAATTGCACAATACCATCCAAGGGGACAATTCTGGAGGTGTATAGCTCTGCCAACTAAGCTGTTGTGATAGATTCTTTGAGTGGAAGGAAATGAGCCACTTTTGTAAGCTTGTCAGTGACAACGAAGATAGTGTCATTCCCACGCTTGGACTTAGGAAATCCAGTAACGAAGTCCATTTCGCTATGGTCAAACTTCAATTCTGGAATAGCAAGAGGTTGGAGGAGACCAGCTGGTCATTGGTGTTATGCTTTCACCCTTCGGCAAACATCACATTCATTCACGAATTGAGCAATCTCTCGCTTCATTCGAGTCCACTAATACAACTGCTTGAGGTCATCGTACATCTTCGAAGTGCCAAGATGAATGGATAGAAGAGAATTGTGTGCTTCATTCATTATGACCTTCCTTAGATCACCTTTAGGAACCACAATCTGGTCCTTGAAGAATAAAGTGTTTTTGTCATCAATGTGATAGCACTTGTATTTGGATAAGCCCTTGGCAATACCATGTTTCACCTTCTTCACCATGGTATCAAGGAGTTGTGCCTCACGAATTTGATCTTCCAAAGTAGGAGTGACTTGAAGGTTGGGAAGAAAACCTTGAGGAACAACTTGGAAGTTGAGTTTGCGGAAAGCTTCACAAAGATCCGGTTGGAATGGCTTGAGGATTAAGCTTTTGCAATAAGCCTTTCTGCTCAATGCTTCTGCAATGATATTGCCCTTGCCTGGAGTATATTCAATACTTGGATTGTACTCTTGAATCATTTCGACCCAACGAGTTCGGCGGAGGTTGAGGTTGGGTTGAGTGCAGATATACTTGAGGCTCTTGTGGTCAGTGAAAATGTCCACCTTCCTTCCCAACAAGAGATGTCTTAATGTTATTAATGCATGGACAACTGCCGCCAACTCAAGATCGTGAGTGGGGTAGTTCCTTTCGTTGGGCTTCAACTGACGAGAGGTATAGGCCACAACTTTCTTCTCTTGCATTAACACAGCGCCGAGACCTTGCAATGAGGCATCACAGAAAACATCGAATGGCTTGGATTCGTCAGGAGGAGTTAAGACATGAGCTGAGACTAGCTTATCTTTGAGGGTGTTGAAGGCAATGACACACTCAGGTGTCCAGACATACTTGACATGCTTCTGGAGGAGGTTGGAAAGAGGCTTTGCAATCTTTGAGAAATTCTCAACGAATCTTCGGCAATAGCTTGCAAGTCCAAGAAAACTGCAGAGCTGCTTGACATTCTGAGGAGGTTTCTAGTTCACAATTGCAGAGACGTTCTCCAGATTAACAGCAATGCCATTAGCGGAGATGATATGTAACATCCCAAATTTTCAATTTGGAATGTTATACATAGGTCATTCATGCATATCATATTTTTTCTGCATTTTGCTTTGCGATGCTCTAAATTCTAAGCAACTCAAGGACCCACGGAGAGAGTTGGGAATTTCGTTTTTTTCATATTTTAGTTTTCTCAAATTTTGAAAAGAGGATCATTTGGTTTTAATTATTTTTCTCTCTGAAAATATTTCATATTAAAATATATGAGAGGAGATAAAATGAATTCTCCAAAATAAATGAAATATTAGAGGACAAATATTAAAATCAAATAAGTTATTTTATTTGGGTTTTATTGCAATTTTATTTGAACTAGGAAAAAAATGCGTTTTTCAAAATTGTATTAAAGGTCTAAATGAATGTTCACCTTGTCCGCAATATTTTTAGAGGACCGTGAAAATTTATTTCAAGATTTTTGGAGTCCGTTTAATATTTCTTTTAATTGTTTTTCCGCGTCAGGATTTTTTTAAAAAAAGGGGTAACCGACCTACCGGGCCGTGTCTGACTTGGACACTTGACCCGGCCGGCCTTATAAGCCGCGTCCCTGCACCCCCGAGGCCCAGCAAGCCGTCAGCCCGGCCAAAAACCCTAGTGCGCGCTACCCCGCCCTAGCGCCGCTGCCGCGCCTTGCCGCCTCCGCCCGTCCCGCCGCCGCTGCACGGGGAAAATTCTTTTATCAAACCGGAGTTCTTCAGTTGAACTTTCTGGTAAGATCTTCTTATTCGAGTTTTCCCCATGCATCTTTGATTGATTGCTTACGTATGCTATTGTTTGTTGCGATAGAACAGCCGGAGTGCGAAGCGTGCTACTACGAGTCTTTAGGTTTTGTGGATCGTCAGCAAGGCAAGTAACACTTTGATCATACCCCTTTATTACCCAGTTTTTATGCATTAGTTCAACCCTCACACATTGCATGAGTAGGAGCTCTTAACATGTGGGCCTGGGAAGTAGATTGAGTAGAACCTATTACCTATTTTATTACCAAACCCTTGGGAGTTACTACTACGTTATGCTTATTGCTATGCTATGCTCGTAGACGTGGATTGGGTTTGAGAGATACCATGACAGATGTGAGATTGTTAATTAAGGTTCAACTTAAGGTGGCAACTTTAATACACATCTGGGTGGATTGCTTGTGGGCACCTGGAGAATCTAGTGTTGTCCTAGGATATCCCAGAGTACCCGTGTGATCATCCTACGGTCCGCCACCCAGGCTCAAATGGATCATAAGATTATTCGTGCTAGAAACTTCCGTGTGCAGCCACAAGCCATTATGGGCTTTGGCACAGTGGAGTAAGTTGTGTGACCTCTTCCAGTGGTAGACTAGCACATGTAGGGGATGTAGGTTGGTACGGTCTACCCAGGGTTAGAGTAAATGCTTCTGAAAGACTGTGTCTCGGTCATCCGTTTCTCAAACACCATGTAGTGCGAGAAATCCAACGGAGGAGATCGAGTCTTGTGGGGAGAAGTGCGCAAACCTCTGCAGAGTGTATAAACTAATCATGGTCAGCCGTGTCCCCAGTTATGGACATCTTCAGTATCTGGTACTTGAATTATTGATTTGATCTCATCACTCTAAAAATTAATTTGCTGGGATGATAATGACTACTTTAATTGGGATTGAGTTGGAGGAACCTTCTCAATGATGTTTCAACTACCATGATAGTTAAATAAAACAATGTTCCGTTGTTGTAGGGAAAAATTGGCTTTTCGTAAAACATTATAACCATAGAGCCTCCACCAGCCGTATATGCATGTAGTGATAGCATTTATTCTGTTCATTACTCTCTTGTGTTACTATGCTAGCATATTCCATGTGTTGACCCGTTTTCGGGCTGCAACGTATCATGTTGCAGACTTTTCAGACGACGAGTAAGATGCCGTAGGTCATTTTTCATGCACTCAGCTATGCTGTTGGAGTTGATGGACTCACTTATCTTCCAAGCCTTCCGCTTCTATCTTATTTAGATGGCCTTAAGCCATATTTATTGTAATAAGTTCTCTCTTGAGACATTCGATGTAATAAGTGTGTGATTGCTACTCTGTTATAAATCCTTCGAAGTACTGCGTGCCAGCATTACCGATCCAGAGATGACAATGAAACACAGAGACTTGACCGTCTGAGGTAGGGTCACTACAAGATGGTATCAGAGCACACGCTGAATGTAGGACACGACCAATAAGATGAGCCATAGATCACTCTTCTCTACTCATTTCTGACTTCTCTCCATTTTCTACTCTTTAGGATGGCCGACTCAAGGAACAAGTTTACACCGCCGGATGAAGACACCCCGTTTGGACGACACTTGAAGGAAGTCACTAGGTACCTGAACATCGGAATACCAAGCTTCACCGGGACCTACACCGCCACACTACCAGAAGAGGAACGTTGGTTGATTCGAGTTCAAGTTCTAGGAAGGATGTTCACGCCTGTCACTAAGCCCATAGAGTTTTTCTTGTGATGCACCAAGCTGGAGACTAGGCAAGAGCATCGCAGCCCACATTGCCAGAGGACGCATCAGCGAAGTTTACCACAAGGAGCTTAAGGACACTATCTACCAGATATGTGGGTGCCGAGATGAGCAATGGGAGATGATCAGCACCAAGAAGGACAGGTCCATTGCAGCATTCATCCAGGAGTTAAACCATCACATACGTTGCCAGGAGAACCAGATGTGTGCAAGCATGATAGATTTGAATAAGGCAATGACTAGGATCACAAAAATAGAAGAGGAGCTTAAGTCTACACGCGATGGATATGAGGAGGAAATGATGATACTTGTGGAGAAGAATGACGACATGATAAGGAAGCTAGGAGTTTTCATGGGAGACCCCGCACCAGGAGGAGAAGACGACGAACCTACGGAGATTCGTTCTGAACAGTACATCATCATCGACGACACTGACTCCGACCCCAATAGTAGTGATGATAACTATGAAGACGAAGCTGGAGCGGATATCATGGAGTCTTCCACTGATCAAAATTTTTAGTAGACCACCATATGATCAGTAGTATTCGCCCATTGTCCGAGATATACCCCGCGGTATGACCCGGCCGGATATATGACCTGGCCGGACTTGGCGTTTCATTGGCAACCCGCTAGATGATTGGCGACTCATGTGTCTGGCGGTTCACTGGTATGACGACTCATGAGCATGAAGACTCATTGGTGACCCGGTGGGTGTTTCAGATGGATGACAAGGCCCAAGGCCCAGAAGGCCGGCTCATGTTATGGTGGGCCGGCTTAAGAGGAAGACATAAGGAATATTCTCCTGCAAAGGACGCAAGACTAGGACTCCACTTGTAATAGAGTAATCTTAATCCTACTAGGACTAGTCATGTAACCCACCCCTTCAACATATATAAGGAGGGGCAGGGCTCCCCAAAGAAAAACAAGTAATAAAGAAACAATCTCTAGGGCTAGACACAAAGGGGGAGCCGGTTATGCGGCAAATCTCTCATAAGCATAATGAGATCTAGCCACAAACAACATGTAGGGCTATTATCGGATGATGTCTCTCGGGTCCGAAGCTGTCTAAATCCTTGTCTTGAGCATTGATACGCCCTGCATCTGTCATCCCGATCAACCCCTCTCAAGCTACCACAAAGATGCGCTGGCCTCACGATTAAGTCCTCACACTAGGACATTTGCCGTGACAATTCCACGACAGTTGGCGCCCAGCATGGGGCTCGCGCACGGTGGTGTTGAGTTCTTGGAGGCATTTTCTTAGCGTTCGAGAAGATCGATATTTGTCAAATGACAAAGAGCGGGCGCGGAATACATCAACTTCGAGTTCATTAGTTGAGATTGAAAAAGTTTCGGCGTCCGCATAAATAGATTGAGGGAAAAAGTTTCTTTGACGACCACGTACGTCAGATATGGGTGATCCGTCGTATGTTTAGTAGCGGCTGTGGATCCTGACTCAAAAGTGTTCAAGAGAAATGTCGCCAAGCAATGAATCCCAACGCAATTTTCATATCAGTGCCGCTGCGTTCAACCAAAGCATCATGCCGAAAGTTTGTAGAGTTTTGGTTATACGCCGCCCAAGAGTTGGGCATCCTCCCTTTGAAAACCGAGGAGGGCAGCTGGGAAAGTTCAATGCATAACACATCAATCATCGTACTATGTGCCAAGACAAAATTGCTGCTGTCAATACATCAAATTATGGGTCAAAACTGCTGCATATTACGTGTGCGTGAAGACACAAGCTGCAATCCACCTGAGCCGCCGTGTTCTGGTACACAAGTTGCATATATGGAATCAGTACTTTCAAGAAGCTAGCACATGAGTTGGAACCATACGAGGCAGAGCCAGAGTCGCAGACGTAGAAGTCTGAGTCGTCAACGCGGTCGGCACGGAATCGAACAAGAAATCAGACTCGTCCTCCACATACCCCCCCCCCGCCCCCAAACAAAAAACAAGTCCAAGACTGCTAATACTGTCCAAGTACATCAACATCGACGGGGTCATGAGCTCTGCCTCATCCGGTCATCTCGATGGACAGGTTCCTTCGTCAAATACTTGCACATTTTGGTCAAAGGGTCAACGGTTTGGAGTGTGGCTCAGATCCCTGTCCTTCAACGATTTATAAAGGGAGTTATGGAACTAATCAATCGCCCCTTGCGCCGCCTCGGTAGTGACAAGCTGACGCGCGCCTTTGCGAACTCGTCGCAGAGCACATTTTCATCTCGAGCATAGTTTTCAACCGCAGGCCACCACCTTGTCACCCCGCTGCCGCCTCTCGAAGAGCCTCCCGTTGTCTGAGATGCGGGCTCGCCCTGCGTTGCCTCCCGCTGCCCGAGCCGCCCATGTGACGAACTTGTCTCACCGCCGCGGGGAACCTCCCTGAGTTGTTCCTGCCTGAGGGTCTCCCTTGAGCTGGTCCCGTCTCCATCACTATGAATCGCCTACAAGTGGCCTCGCCGGCATGTTGATCCGCCGCGAGCCACCCTGGATGTGGGCATGTGGCCGGTTCAAAAAGAAAAAAAACGCTTCCTCCTTGCCCAATTTTCTTCTGTAGGCCTGCTTACCGCTCCCTTCGTGTGCTCTGGCCGCCGTAGCCTCTCCTGATGAGTCGGCTAACCGCCGGGGCCGCGTTGAGCTGCCGGGGCCATATTGAGTCACCGGTCTACCTGAACCACATCTTTCGTGTTGAATGGATCATCCGTCATTCGAACAAATCAGGGGATATTCATTTAAATTTATCGTATTAGCACATATTATTTTTGCCAAAGAGCAGTTTATCTTTGCCTTGGTCTGCAATATTGTTTATGCAGGACAATTGTTCACTGCAAGAGCGATGGCCATGTCATGGACATATAGATCGCGTCACAATTATCATGCTCCAGCATCTGATCGTGCCATGATGCTAGAAGAATATATGTGGAAACCGCCGTTTTTACGACCTAGTTTACATCAAGATGACGTGGTTGATTCACCCGTCCGTGCGGCTTACCGCACCTACGATTGCCTCGCCCATCCATGCTAGCTTACAACATCGTGGCCGGCTCATCTGTTTGTTCCCGTGGCCGACATGGCAGTGATTGATTTCAGCTTCACCGTGGTGATCATCAACTCCGCAGTGGATAATTTCTGGTCTAACATATCAGGTGAAATCCATTCAGTATATTCTTATATTACATATTAGCGTTCATTAAAAGGAGAAATTACTCTCGCTTGTAAGTTCTTTAATGCAGGACAAGATGTTTACTGCAAAAAGGACTGATATATAACTGAGCTGTTGAATGACTCATACCGGTTTATATCACAGACATTTATGGAGAATCTCAAGCCAACTCCTCGAGTCACCTTGAGATTCGGGGGCTATGATGACAGGACCCAACAAATGTTGCCAGTTTCAACAAAATTCGAGAACTCTGGTCATTGGAGGGAAAAATAACCCGGCCCTGGAGGCTACTACCCTGTTGGTGAAAATTTAAAGGCCGTCTGAAAATTTCCGGCTTAAAAAGGGATTGCCAATCATAGAGTTCCGGCTCAATAGAAGAACTCCGGGTTATCACGAAGGATTCCAGTTTAATCCGGTTTGAGGTAAATCTATCTCCCACAAATCTTTGAAAGCTCCCAATATCCGGTTTAAAGTCGCGGTTTAAAAGAATTAATCACTCGCAAGTTTGAGTTCTCAGAAAAATTACAGGGACCAAAGAGAGTTTGTTGCACAACACAACTCAAACATAGGCACCCGGCGAGCACAGCTAAGAAATATATCACATGGGGGCTTCCGGCTTATTGAGCTAAGCTATGATAACCCTTTGATCCGTCTCATAGCCACAGTTACAGGTCATTTGGGGGCTTCCTGTCCAAACATAGGTCGTATTCGAACCAAAGAGAACATAGCTGTCGGTACCCTCTTGATCGGCGCAATGCCAAACCCACTAGGGGGCTTCTTGATCATATTCCAATCATAGCTTAACCCCTTTTGGGTCCGACTTTGATCGTATTCGAATCAGAGTCATTAAAAAACTCTCAAGCTCATTTGGGGGCTTTCTGTTCGAACCAAAGAGAACATAGCTGTCGGTACCCTCTTGATTGGCGCAATGCCAAACCCACTAGGGGGCTTCTTGATCGTATTCGAATCATTGTTTAACCCCTATTGGGTCCGACTTCGATCGTATTTGAATCAGAGTCGTTAAAAAACTCTCAAGGTCATTTGGGGGCTTCCTATTCAAACATAGGTCATATTCGAACTGAAGAGAACATAGCTGTCGGTACCCTCTTGATTGGTGCAACGCCAAAGCCACTGGGGGCTACATGATCGTATTCGAATCCTAGCTTAACCCCTTTGGTCCGGTTTGCTGATCTTATTAGAATCAGAAGCCTCAAATTCTTCTTTCTATTTTGCTTAAGTTTTTTGAAAATAGTCTTTTGGGTTTGTCTTGAGACTTTTTGTTCATATCTGAAGCATATATGTGGTTTCGATTAACCCGGCTTGACTTTGGATGACAAGTCGCCATATATGACAATTGTAAACATTTGGAAGTTTTTGGCTTCTAAAGATTGGGTTATCACCCTTACTGCACAGGTATCATAAATCGGAAGTACGATTCAATATCACAGGAACCGGTTTTTCAAACCGGGTTATATTATTCAAATCTTTAATAGCCAACATGGTTGGATTTTTATTATGGTTATCTATAACCAATATTATGATTGAGGTTTTCAAAGTCGCTTCAGCGCAATGGATATTATTTCATCAATGGATATAATTTATTCTACAATGGAAGGAATAGTCGCGAGTCACTGCAGGCTTATGACCCGGCACTTGGGGGCTACATTATTCAAGTTGAGATTACATCGAATATGTAAGTCCCATGTCACTGCCAGCATGCACCATGGCACTTGGGGGCTAATGCAAAGTCATTTTTCCTCAACTTATTGAAGACCCGACTCATCACATTCTAAATGAGCGGGCCCTTGGGGGCTACCAATTAATTGCCCTCGTCGAAAATTCAAGGTACACAAGCCTTAATCCATTATATTGAAAGATCCACTACTCAGTTGGTAGAGTACAAAGCTCTTAACCTTGTGGACGTGGGTTTAAACCCATGGTGGAGATTACCTCATATGATGTTATTATCAATGAATCATATACAAAGTCCCATCTCAGTAATATCTTACTGAGCCGGCCCTTGGGGGCTACATGTTGTTGCTCAAGTTTACATGATCATATTTACAAAGTCCCTGCTCATTATTGCATAATGACCCGGCCCTTGGGAACTACACTGGTTGAAATTTTTATGAGCATAAGGCAATTACAAGTCCCTGGTTATTGCAAGCATGACAACCTGGCACTTGGGGACTACACTGGTTGAAATTTTGATGAGCATAAGGCAATTACAAGTCCCAGGTTGTTGCAAGCATGACAACCTGGCAGTTGGGGGCTACAGGTGATATGCATATAAGGGAGGAATAACTTCAAATTCTCAGTTTTGAGAAAATCAGGTATTATATTATTATCAGAGAAATCTACAAAGTTTATGACTCGGCGTCATCATAAGATTAACCCGGCATAAGCAACAATTGCATGACCCGGCATCATTTCTTTATAATCTGACAATTTTGGCAATCATAAATTAGCAATATCTACATCTTTAAGCCGGCTGAATATCAGTTGAATATTTCAAGAGCAATAATTTTTCAAATAAGAGCATTGAAGGCTGACTCAAATCGATTATCTCTTATAATATTTATTTACAAGAGCCAATGTCAGCAAATGGATTATGAAGCTAGCCTATTGACCCAGATTTTCTAGGAGAAAATGTCAAGGACTTAGGGTATGTTTGGTTCGGGAACGAAGTGTAATGGAATGTCACAGTTTCATTCCAGTGTAATGGGTCCGTTCCATTCTCACGTTTGGTGCGGATAATTCAAAGGAATGGAATGGTTACATATTGATGTTTGGTTTGATGGATGGAATCGAATGGATTTGCAAGTGCCCATCTATCCATGGAGATAAACATTTTTACTTTTCAAATCGGTGCCAAAGTTTCACGTAAACAAAGTCATTGTACATTTAACTTTTTCTTTTCTGGATAAGCAGCTCCTACAACTGAAGTTTGCCTCGCAGAACTGAACCTGGACAACAAAATTGCAGTCTACCTCGCTGAACAGGGGTGTGAGAATCACCGAACCGGACTCAAGCAATTTTTGTTTGAGCATCAATGAATATAATCCATCCATCCACGCAACGAACAGGGGTGTGAGATACAAGAATCGAATTCAACCACAAGATAAACAACAGCTACAAGAGAAGAAAAACAATAGTCGATCATGGCGACTGGCTAGATAAGCGGCTTGGCCTTGGCGTCGCCATGCGTGACCATGGCCGGCTTCTCCATCGAGCACGACGGCGCGGCGCTTTCTGACGTGTGGCTCCGCTGTTTCCCTGTTGCAAGATCGACACGAACCCGCTCGCTCGCCACGTGTGGTTCAGAGGAGAGGGAGACTGTGCTTCAGAGGAGGATGAGATGAGGGAGCCGGCGTTGTAGATCGAAGGAAGATGGCCAGCGGCGCAGACCAGAGAAGGAGGGCCGGCGGTGCAAATCGCGGGAGAGGAGAGATGGGGAGAGGAGCCATACGAGAGAGATAGGGTTGCGCGAGCGCGAGGAGAAGAGCGGTTCCGGATTTGGCCCGAATATTCGGTTCATGGGAACGAGGGGATGATCGTTCCACCTGTTAACCGAACGCGAGAACGAGGCCTTAGAATGGATTGGACCCGTGACATTCCGACCCATGACTACAACCAAACACACACTTAAGGATGATCAGGTGCCGGCTTACAAGAATATTTAACCCGGAGCACAACCTGTCAAATTTGTTCTTTTGTCTATATTGCAGATTGGTTTAACATGGATAAATCCAAATTAAACTGGGGCTAATGTCAGGGATATACCCCGCGGTATTACCCGGCCGGATATATGACCCGGCCGGAATTGGCGTTTCATTGGCAACCCGCCAGAAGATTGGCGACTCATGTGTCTGGTGGTTCACTGGTGTGACGACTCACGAGCATGAAGACTCATTGGTGACCCGGTGGGTGTTTCAGATGGTTGACAGGGCCCAAGGCCCAGAAGGCTGGCTCATGTTATGGTGGCCCGGCTTAAGAGGAAGACATAAGGAATATTCTCCTGGAAAGGAAGCAAGACTAGGAATCCACTTGTAATAGAGTAATCGTAATCCTACTAGGACTAGTTATGTAACCTGCCCCTTCAACATATATAAGGAGGGGCAGGCTCCCCAAAGAAAAACAAGTAAGAAAGAAACAATATCTAGGGCTAGACACAAAGGGGGAGCCAGCTATGCGGCGACTCTCTCATAAGCATAATGTGATCTAGCCACAAACAGCATGTAAGGATATTACCGGATGATGTTTCCCAGGGCCCAAAGCTGTCTAAATCCTTGTCTTGTGCATTGATCTGCACTGCGTCTCTCATCCCGATTAACCCCTCTCAAGCTACCACAAAGATGTGTTGGCCTCATGACTAAGTCCTCACACTAGGACATCTGCCGTGACAATTCCACGACACCCATGTATATAGAATAGTGCGAGCACTGTAACAATAGGTAGATCAATTGTATGCCCTTGCTTGATTGATTGAGTGATATGATATGATTGTGTTTGTCTCATGTGCATATGGGTAGTGCTTTGTCATTAGACCTCATTCTATTCTAATCTCTCCCCTCTAAACCCATCAGATGCCTCCGAGACGTGACCCTGGATTTGCTTTCCCACCGGAGCTCACCCAGTTGATCCAGCAGCAGAATACTCTGATGTAGTTGCTAGTTCAGAATCAGGGCAACAACAACAATAAAAATAACAATAACAACAACCCTCCGCCACCACCTCCAGTTGACAACTTACCCCATTTTCTGAGGTTACAGCCACTGGTGTTTTCCAGTAGCACCGAACCCATAGTTGCGGATGATTGGCTGCGTAGGATTGGAAGGGAGTTAACCACAGCCAGTTGCATAGATGCTGAGAAGGTGCGTTTTGCCGCACAGCAATTGGATGGACCCGCAACCGCATGGTGGGAGAATTACACAGCCACTTTTCCCATAGCCAACGTCACTTGTGAGCAGTTTCAGCAAGCTTTCCACACAGCCCATGTCTCAACTGGAGCTATGAGCATGAAGAAGTGTGAGTTTCGCAACTTACGCCAGGGGCAACCATATTGTGGGGCAGTACATAGACGAGTTTAGTAAGTTATCTCGTTATGCCCTAGACGATGTGGCCATCGATGCCGCGAAGCAGGAGAAGTTTATGGAAGGGCTGAATGATGAGATGAGCATGCCGTTGATGGTGGCAACATTCAACAACTACCAGGAGTTGGTAGATAAGGCTCTTATGATTGAAGGGAAGCATCAGCAGATTGAGAAATGCAAGAGGAAGCATGGACAAGGGAACTACAATTCAGGTGCTCAGCAGAAACCCCGTCTCACCCCGAACCCGGGAGGATTTACCCATAACCATGGAGGCCATAACCATAATGGAGGAATTCCGCATAACCACCACGACCCTAGGAATGGAAATGGGAATGGAGCAGGCAGTAATAAGAACCGCTCTAACCCAGCAACGCCCGCCAAGAAGGACCTAAGTCACATTACTTGTTTCAAGTGCGGGAAGACAGGACACTACGTCACCGAGTGTTCTGAAGCAAAGAATGGGAATGGTGATGGAAACTCTAGGAAGAAGCCCAACCCATTCAACAAGGGACAATTGAACCACGTTAACATGGAGGAGGTTGAAGAGCAGCCAGATGCAGTTATCAGTATGTTTTTGGTTAAGTCATTTATCGTAATAGTTCTTTTTGATACTGGTGCATCACATTCCCACATTTCAAGGGGATTTTTGGACAAGTTTAAGTTACCCACCATAGCCCTTAGGACACCCTTCCTAGTAAGTTCCCCGGGTGCATAGTATATGGCCAGCTGATGGTGCGACCGGTTACCCTTAACCATTGGTAGCCATGTCTTTCCCTCAGACCTAATAATTTTGGAGCCCCAATGATTGGATGTGATACTCGGTATGGATTGGTTATCGAAGTATGAAGGGAACATTGATTACGCTAGTAAGTCGATTTTACTCACCACCCCGGAGGGAAAAAGGATTGAGTATGTCTCCAGGTATACTCCTAAGATTACTCACGTAAATTCTCTCACGGGAGTTGTTCAGGAAGAAGTGCCTGTAGTGAAGGATTACCCAGATGTATTCCTATAGTAATTGCCAGGCATGCCGCCAGACCGTGATATTGAGTTTTTGATAGAGCTGTTGCCAGGCACCGGACCGATATCGAAGAGACCCTACCGGATGCCCACAAATGATCTTGAGAAGATTAAGAAGCAGATCAAGGAGTCATTGGAGAATGGTTACATTCGACGAGGTCCAGCACCATGGGGAGCCCCAGTGCTCTTGGTTGAGAAGAAGGATAAATATCTGAGAATGGTTGTTGATTATCGGGCATTGAATGAAGTGATGATTAAGAACAAATACCCATTGCCGATGATCAATGATCTGTTTGACCAGTTGCAAGGAGAAAAAGTATTTTTGAAGATCGATCTTCGATCAGGATACTACCAGCTGAAGATTCGAGAAAAAGATATACCTAAAACAGCTTTCACCACAAGGTACAGGCTATATGAGTACACGGTTATGTCATTTGGATTGACAAACGCCCCAACCTACTTCGTGAGTATGATGAACAAGGTGTTCATGGAGTTCTTGGATAAGTTTGTTGTGGTGTTCATTGACGATATCTTGGTATACTCAAAAGATGAAGAGGAACACAAGGAGCATTTGCGTTTGGTTCTCGAGAAGCTCAGGGAACATCAGTTATATGCCAAGTTTAGTAAGTGCAAGTTTTGTTTGAAGGAAGTTGGATTTCTTGGACATTTTATATCAGGAGAAGGTATAGCAGTGGACCCTACCAAGGTTAAATCAGTCACTGAGTGGTTGGCACCCACCTTAGCCGGAGAGATCCGTAGTTTTCTTGCACTCGTGGGATACTATCGGAGATTCATTGAGAATTTTTCCAAGATTGCGAAGCCCATCGACATTTCTAAAGAAGGACACTAAGTTCCATTGGACGGAAGAATGCGCAGCAAGTTTCCAGGACTTGAATAAACGTTTGACTACAATCCAAGTGCTGATTCTGCCAGATATTCGCAAGGATTTCCAAGTGTATTGCGACACCTCTTGCTTAGGACTTGGAGGAGTACTTATGCAAGATGGGAGAGTTGTTTCGTATGTGTCATGACAACTTCGACCGCATGAGTTGAATTCTACCACACATGATTTGGTGTTAGCAGCTGTAGTGCATGCACTCAAAATCTGGAGACATTTTCTTATTGGGAACCATTGTGATGTGTACATGGACCACAAGAGTTTGAAGTACATTTTCACACAGAAGGAGTTGAATCTCAGGCAAAGAAGATGGTTGGAGCTTATAAAGGATTATGATATGAAGTTGCATTGTCATCCAGGAAAGGCCAATGTCGTAGCAGACGCTTTGAGCCGGAAGAGTTATGCCAATACCCTAGTAACAGGATGTTTGACAAAGGAGTTAGCAGAAGATCTGAGGGAGATTCGTTTGGAGATTTTTCCTACAGGTTTTACAACCATGGAAGTTCATTTGACATTGTTGGGAAAGATTCGAGAAGCTCAGAAGGATGAGAAAGAAATTGCTAAAACAAAGGAGAAGATGAGTGAAGGAAAAGCCAAAGGTTTTCGTGAGGATGAGCACGACACCCTATGGTTTGAGGACCGGGTATTTGTGCCCAATAATGCAGAGATCAGGAAGTTGATACTTCAGGAAGCTCATGACTCGCCATACTCGATACATACCAGAAACACCAAGATGTATTTGGATTTGACGGAGCGTTTCTGGTGGACCGGAATAAAGAAAGATATTGCCGAGTATGTAGCCGTATGTGATGTATGTCAAAGAGTGAAGGCAGAACATCAGAAGCCAGCAGGATTACTCCAGCCTATGCTGATACCCGAATGGAAGTGGGATCAGCTTGGCATGGATTTTATCACCGGATTACCCAGGACCCGATCGGGATATGATTCTATCTGGGTAGTAGTGGACCTCTTAACCAAAGTAGCTCACTTTATCCCAGTGAAAACCACTTATGCACGTGCGAAGTTGGCCAAGATATATATGACCGGGATCATATGTCTGCATGGAGTTCTGAGGACCATCATATCAGATGGGGGAACGCAGTTTACTTCAAAGTTTTGGCACCGGCTGCACCAGATATTGGGTACCAGGCTAGAGTTCAACACCGCTTTTCATCCGCAAACAGATGAACAAACCGAGAGAGTAAATCAGATTCTGGAGGACATGTTGAGAGCTTGTGCGCTAGATTATGGATCTAGTTGGGACGAAAACTTGCCTTATGCGGAGTTATCATACAACAATAGCTACCAGGCCAGTTTGAAGATGGCACCCTTCGAAGCCCTGTATGGAAGAAGGTGCAGGACACCGTTGATGTGCGATGAAGTTGGAGACCGTCAGTTGTTTGGACCAGATTTGATCAAGGAGTCCGAAGAAAATGTTAAGCTGATTCACGATAGACTGAAGGTAGCTCAGTCCAGACAGAAGAGCTATGCAGACTCAAAATGCAAGGAGGTAGTCTATGAAATCAGAGACAAAGCATATCTGTGAGTGTCACCTCTGCGAGGAGTTAAACGTTTTGGAGTTAAGGGAAGTTAGCCCCATGATTTGTGGGACCGTACCGTGTTTTGGAAAGCATGGGAGAGGTTGCCTATAAGTTGGAATTACCTGAAGGACTGTCAGGAGTACATGATGTGTTTCACGTTTCCCAGTTGAAGAAGTGCCATGCTGAGATGGTCGATATTCCTCTGAGAGATACCGTGCCTCTGGAAGCAATTCAGTTGGATAGTGATTTAACCTATGAGGAGAAACCAGTCAAGATTCTCGAGTTTGCTAGCCGAGTTACCCGCAACAAGGTTATCAAGTTTTGTAAGGTTCTGTGGAGCCACCATACTGAGGATGAAGCCACCTGGGAACGAGAGGATGATCTACGCAAGGACCACCCACACCTATTTTCTAGCCAACCCGAATCTCGAGGACGAGATTCATCTTAAGCGGGGTAGGTTTGTAACATCCCAAATTTTAAATTTGGAATGTTATACATAGGTCATTCATGCATATCATATTTTTCTGCATTTTGCTTTGCGATCCGCTATATTCTAAGAAACTCAAGGACCCACGGAGAGATTTGGGAATTTCGTTTTTTTCATATTTTGAAAAGAGGATCATTTGGTTTTAATTATTTTTAGTTCCAAAAATATTTCATATTAAAATATATGAGAGGAGATAAAATGACTTCTCCAAAATAAATGAAATATTAGAGGAAAAATATAAAAATCAAATAAGTTATTATATTTAGGTTTTATTGCAATTTTATTTGAACTAGGAAAAATGCATTTTTCAAAATTACATTAGAGGTCTAAATAGATGTTCACCTTGTCTGCAATATTTTTAGAGGATCGTGAAAATATATTTCAGGATTTTTGTAGTCCGTTTATTATTTCTTTTAATTGTTTTTCCATGTTAGGATTTTTTTTAAAAGGGTAACCGACCTTCCGTCGCCGCCGCCGCCTGTCCCGCCGCCACCGCACGCTACCGACCTCACCGAGGTAGTCGCCGTCCGCCGCCGGTTTTCGCTAGAAAACCATTCGGTTTTTTCGGAAACCCTAGTTCGTTTTTTTTCTAGATCGTTTTTTCGGTTTTATCAGTTTATTTAAATCACGGTTAGCCTGTTCGTTTGTTAGCCTGTTTGTCAATTTTCTTTTTCCAGGGTTTTTCCGTGATTATTTTCATCGCGATTTCTGCCCCAATTTTCGATCTAGTATAACTTTTCGCTCGTTTATCTGAATCAGGTCAAACAAGTGCCTAGATCTCCGTCTCGAAGCCCTCTTTCTGTTTAACCAACTTGAACAAGATTTTGGTACTGTAAAATTTGAATTTAGTCCAGATTAGTAATAAGATCTAGTTTCCTTCGTAGTTTGCGTTTCGTTGCTCTGTTCAATTTGATTCTTTTTGCAAACCGGAGTTCTTCGGCTGAACTTTCTGGTTAGATCTTCTTATTCGAGTTTTCCCCATGCATCTTTGCTTGATTGCTTATGTATGATATTGTTTGTTGCGATAGAACACCCGGAGTGCGAAGCATGCTACTACGAGTCTTTAGGTTTTGCGGATCGTCAGGAAGGCAAGTAATACTTTGATCATACCCCTTTATTACCCAGTTTTTATGCATTAGTTAAACCCTCACACATTGCATGAGTAGGATCTCTTAACATGTGGGTCTGGGAAGTAAATTGAGGTAGAACCTATTACCTGTTTTATTACCAAATCCTTGGGAGTTACTACTACATTATCTTTATTGCTATGTTATGCTCATAGACGTGGATTGGGTTTGACAGATACCATGACAGATGTGACATTGTTAATTAAGGTTCAACTTAAGGTGGCAACTTTAATACATATCTGGGGTGGATTGCTTGTGTGCACCTGGAGAATCTAGTGTTGTCCTAGGATATCCCAGAGTACCCGTGTGATCATCCTACGGTCCGCCACCCAGGCTCAAAGGGATCATAAGATTATTCATGCTAGAAACTTTTGTGTGCAACCACAAGCCATTATGGGCTCTGACATAGTGGAGTAAGTTGTGTGACCTCTTCCAGTGGTAGACTAGCACAAGTAGGGGATGTAGGTTGGTACGGTCTACCCAGGGTTAGAGTAAATGCTTCTGAAAGACTGTGTCTCGATCATCCGTTTCTCAAACACAATGTAGTGCGAGAAATCCAACGGAGGAGATCGAGTCTTGTGGGGAAAAGTGCACAAACCTCTGTAGAGTGTATAAACTAATCATGGTTAGCCCTGTCCCCGGTCATGGACATCTTGAGTATCTTGTACTTGAATTATTGATTTGATCTCATCACTCAAAAAATTAATTTGCTGGGATGATAATGACTACTTTAATTGGGATTGAGTTGGAGGAACCTTCTCAATGATGTTTCAACTACCATGATAGTTAAATAAAACAATATTCCTTTGTTGTAGGAAAAAATTGGCTTTTCGCAAAACATTATAACCATAGAGCCTCCACCAGCCATATATGCATGTAGTGATAGCATTTATTCTGTTCATTACTCTCTTGTGTTACTTTGCCAGCATATTCTATGTGCTGACCCGTTTTTGGGCTGCAACGTATCATGTTGCAGACTTTTCAAACGATGAGCAAGATGACGTAGATTGTTTTTCATGCACTCAGCTATGCTGTTGGAGTTGATGGACTCACTTATCTTCCAAGCCTTCCGCTGTTATCTTATTTAGATGGCCTTAAGCCATATTTATTGTAACAAGTTCTCTTTTGAGACACTCGATGTAATAAGTGTGTGCTTGCTACTCTTTATAAATCCTTCGAATTACTGTGTATGTCAGCAATACCGATTCAGGGATGATACTGAAGCACAGAGACTTGACCGTCTAAGGTCGGGTCGCTACATGATATGACCAAGATAAAGAACTTCATCAAGCCAAAACTCACATTTGGAAAAATCCGCATAGAATTGATACTCTCTGAGCTTGTCAAGCACCAATCGCAAATGCTTGGCATGATCGTTCTGATTCTTGGAGAAGATGAAGATATCATTGAGATACACCAGGAGAAATTCATTTGTGTAGGGGTTAAAGATGAAGTTCATCATGCGAGAGAACGTTGGAGGAGCATTGACAAGGCGAAAGACATGACAGTATATTCATAAGAACCAAAGCTTGTTCTGAATGCTGTCTTGGGAATATCTTGTTCACGAATGCAAATCTAATGATAACCCATACGGAGGTCAAGCTTGGAGAATACTTTAGCACCTTTAAGTTGCTCGAATAGCTCATTGATGTTGGGAAGTGGATACTTGTTCTTTATAGTCTTCTTGTTGAATGGACGGTAGTCAACACAAAGTCGGTCCATGCCATCCTTTTTTCGGAAAAAAAGAACACCGAGATGAACTAGGTCTGATCAAACCCAGACGCTCTTGTTCATCGAGCTGTTTCTTCAATTCCTTCAGCTCCTTTGGTCCAAGCTTGTATGGACGCTTGCAAATGAGTTTCGTACCAGGCTCAAAATTGATAATGAATTCAACTGGCCGGTGAGAAGGCATTCCCAGAAGCTCTTCTGGAAAGACGTCTTGGTACTCACAAATGACTAGAATCTGAGAAATTGCATCTAGCTCGCCCTTCTCATTGAGAGAAAACAATCAAATAGTTTCGTCCCAAGTGGCATAGATGATCACATCATCAGAAGAGTGTGTCAATTGAATCTCCCTGGCAGCACAATCAAGCTGAGCCTTGTGCTTAGAAAGCGAATCCATCCCGAGAATTAGATCAATATCTGAGTCACTAAGAAAAATTGGAGAAGCCAGAAATTTATAGTTTCCCATCTTGATGGAAACATCCGGAGCCATCATTTTGGTGTTCATGAGTAAACCCGGAGAGGAAACCGCTATCGGCTTAGGCAGATCGACAATATGCAGATTGTGAATGGATGCAAAAGGTCTTGATATGAATGAAATAGATGCACTAATATCAAATAGAACTTTTGCAGGAATATCATTAACTGGAAGATTACCCATGATCATTTCTGAAAAATCCTCTGCTTGAGCTGCATTCATCAAGTTCACCCTTGCAGACTTGGGATTATGCTTGACCACTGCACTGCTGGAAGATCTCACAGAAGGAGGAGGCGGAAGGCACCTTTGGTTGAAGCACTTGTTTGCATAGTGACCTTTCTGCCGACAGTTGCTGCAACTCACCTCTGAGAGCAAACGATGATAAGGAGAACTTGACCTTGGAGCTTGAGTCTGAGACTTGTTCTGATAGCCTGGGTTGGGTGGGTGGGAAGATCCATGGCCACCTTTGTTCTTCTGCTGGTAGGGCCGACAAAACATAGGAGGAGGAAGCCAGAACTTCTGTTGCTTAGATGCCACTTGTGAGTTAGAAGAAGACTGAACTACATCCCTGATTCTCTTCTTAGAAGCCTCACACTTGAGCTGAGCACCTTCTTACTTGAGGGCCATGTTATAGAATTGATCAAACTTAGTAGGCCCCACGAGAATGAGAGCTAACTATAGATCTTCTTGGAGGCTACCTCTGAAGTGATAGATCATGCTCTTTTCATCAGGAACATCCTGCCTTGCGAAGCAAGCAAGTTTCTGAAACTGTATGTTATATTAGTACACGGACAAGCTGCCTTGCTTGAGATTGCGGAACTCCTCACGCTTGCTCTCAGCCACACTTGTTGCAATATGATGAGCTTTGAAGTCTTGGCAGAAATCATCCCAGGTAATTACATGACCTCCTCTGGAATCTTTGTATTGTTGATACCAATCAGCAGCTTGGTCCTTGAGCTGAAAAGAAGCGAACTTGACAAAGTCCTCAGGCTTGAGATTGCTACATTCAAAATGCTTGTTGATGTCCATGACCCAATCATCGGCGTCCGTGGCCTCGGCACAGTAGCTGAAAGACTTCAGCCGATTTGCAAGGAACTGGTTGAGGGTATCAAACTGAGGCTTATTGTTGAAATTCCCTTGGCCTCGATTCCCTTGGTTGCCTTGACCTTGGTTGCGCTCTTGCAAGAGTTGCAAAAGCATCTGGGTGTTGGCATTGGTGGCTGCCATGACAGCTTGGCATGCCTCCGGTGGCGGAGGTGGAGGTGGAAGGTTCGCCTGACTCCCATCATTGCGTTCTGGATTCAGACGCGCTGGAGGAGCCATCCTGAAGAGGTTGACATCCGTTAGCATCTTGATAGACAGATATCCAAGCTGAATCAATGGATAGAAAATGTAACATATAGTCTTCAGAATAAACATTCGAACATGATTGATTGAATGGATTCCAAAGTTAACATCACACGTCCATTAAGGTGAGAAACCACTTAGATAAAGGTTGATGAATGAAACAACAAGGTACGGCTGGAACAAATAAGTGGTAAGGATTACCCAATCACAAACCAAATATCTGCGGGAAGAAATACTAGAGCTACTTGAATTCCCACTTATAAACTCCCAAAACTTTTCGGTTATGCAATCTGGTGTTGGGGATATAGGGAGGCACAATATATATCTCACAACTAACAAGCTCTATGCTCCAACTGTATCCATCCGTCAACACATAACCAAGAAACCTTTGGAAATCGTGTACCTCAACCTTCGAAAAGCATCCATTATATGAGTTATGGCAATACTCCCGAACTCCCACCCCAGTACTAGGTGGCGTCGAGGTTATCTCACCAACAACTGTATAACAGAGATTTTCGATGTCAGCGAACTCGGGTATTCCAGAATTGCAATGATAAAATTGTGACGACAACACCTCGGAGCTCAACTCCCCAGGACACTGCCACAACCCCTAAATGTCAGGAGGCACCAAGAACAATGTTCTCGTCACAAGAATATCGGAACGATTCCAAGATACCCGCGTGATCCTAAATTTTTTTCGTGAAATTTGAGGAGAGGAAAGACAAAACATCTACGTCAGGAGGCCTCACTAGAGCGACGAAGGGACTGAGGAGTAAAAAGAATCCTACTCTCTGATATATATAATCCTAAGAGTCAAAACATTTTATTCTAGACTAAACAATGTCAGTGATTCGATCAAACAGGGGGCTCCTAAGTCGGGGATTCCTCTGATACCAACTTGAAACGCCCATGATGTGGCTATAGCTCCCATGTGTCGAGGCACGACTTAGAGGCATAACCGCATAGTGGTTCTGTCGCAAGAAGGGTCATCTTCACAAACGTCCCATGTAATGAACAAAACAGGGATAAGTAGAGTTGGCTTACAGTCGCCACATCACACAATACATAAATAATTCATACATCATCCAAAATACACTCATAGACCGACTACGGACAACCAAATGAAAAAGGAAGATAAACCCAACTGCTAGATCCCCGATCATCCCAACTGGGCTGTCAAGACCCCGATCCTAAGTCACACGGATCTAGGATGTAACACATCATATCACTTTGCGGCCTCACGCACGGTATTCCCACGGGTGCCACCTTACCTGGCCCGGGACCGTTTGCGCTTTTGGCTCACGTATATGATAGTGTCGCTAGCATCCATATGACAGAGAACCCGGCCGACATGACGAGTCGTACACCCAAGGTGGCACTAACTTACAGGGACAGGCATACATGACCCAGCAACGAACGTGTCGATCATCAACATATGATACCAAGTCGTAGCAAGCTACAAGGACTTAAAGGAACAACGCGTGACATTTTCCCGAAGGGATAGACACAGGAACGAAGAAGGACACATGCCGGCCAGCCTAAGTGTTCCGGAGCAGTCGCAAGCTACCATGGCTCAGTGGAAGTACTAGGAGACATTTCCTGGTAAGAGAGGCTACCAAGAATAAACAACTAGGTTGTCGGATCCCACACATACCAAGCATTTCAATAACATACACACAATATGATCGATATGTGCAAATACAACATCGCATCACAACATAACTCTACAACTCAAAGTATTTATTCATTAGGCTCTGAGGAGTCAAATATTACAAACATGGGTCTGATGACCCAACATTCAAGTCATACAAGCAATAAACACATGCGGAAGCTTAACTTGTCTGAGTACAGACAACTACAAATGAAAAAGGATGAGAAGCCTTACTATCTACAAGACCCTACCGAGGGCACAAGATCGTAGCTGAGGTAACAAGCTAAACGTTGAAATCCACACGGAACTAGTAGTGAGACTGAAGTCTCTCTGCAAAAACATAAATTAAGCACACGTGAGTACAAATGTACCCAGCAAGACTTACATCAGAGCTAACCACATATGCATCGGTATCAACAAAGGGGGGTGGTGGAGTTTACACTACTAGGAAAAGGCCTACTAAGGGCGCACTACTGGTGCGCCACTAGTACCGTGCCACTAGTATTTTTTACTAATGGCGCAACACTGGTGCGCCATTAGTATGCCTAGAGGTGCGCCATTACTATCTAACTTAGTAATGGCGCACCACATAGAAGTGCGCCATTAGTAAATTATTTTTTTCAAATTTTCAAATTTTTTTATTTTTTTTATTTTTTTCTTAATCTCGGGTCATTATGGCTTAATCTTGGGTCAATATGCTTAATCTCAGGTCGTAGCAAGCTACAAGGACTTAAAGGAACAATGGGTGACATTTTCCCGAAGGGACTGACACAGGAACGAAGAAGGACACATGCCGGCCAGCCTAAGTGTTCCAGAGCAGTTGCAAGCTACCATGGCTCACTTGAAGTACTAGGAGACATTTCCTGGTAAGAGAGGTTACCAAGAATAAACAACTAGGTTGTCGGATCCCACACATATGAAGCATTTCAATAACATACACACAATATGATCGACATGTGCAAATACAACATGGCATCACAACATAACTCTACAACTCAAAGTATTTATTCATTAGGCTCTGAGGAGTCAGATATTACAAACATGGGTCTGATGACCCAACATTCAAGTCATACAAGCAATAAGCACATGCGGAAGCTTAACTTGTCTGAGTACAGACAACTACAAATGAAAAAGGATGAGAAGCCTAACTATCTACAAGACCCTACTGAGGGCACAAGATCGTAGCTGAGGTAACAAGCTAAACGTCGAAGTCCACACGGAACAACTAGTGAGACTGAAGTCTCTCTGGAAAAACATAAATTAAGCAAACTTGAGTACAAATGTACCCAGCAAGGCATACATCAGAGCTAACTACATATGCATCGGTATCAACAAGGGAGTTGGTGGAGTTTACACTACTAGGAAAAGGCCTACTAATGGCGCACTACTGGTGCGCCACTAGTAACGCGCCACTAGTATTTTTTACTAATGGCGCACCACTTGTGCGCCATTAGTATGCCTAGAGGTGCGCCATTACTATCTGACTTAGTAATGGCGCACCACATAGAAGTGCGCCATTAGTAATAAGTTTTTTTTTTAATTTCAAATTTTTTTATTTTTTTATTTTTTTTTAAATTCAATTTTTTATTTTTTTTCTTAATCTCAGGTCACTATGGCTTAATCTTGGGTCAATATGCTTAATCGCAGGTCGTAGCAAGCTACAAGGACTTAAAGGAACAATGCGTGACATTTTCCCGAAGGGACAGACACAGGAACGAAGAAGGACACATGCCGGCCAGCCTAAGTGTTCTGGAGCAGTCGCAAGCTACCATGGCTCACTGGAAGTACTAGGAGACATTTCCTGGTAAGAGAGGCTACCAGGAATAAACAACCTGGTTGTCAGATCCCAAACATACCAAGCATTTCAATAGCATACACACAATATGATCGATATGTGCAAATACAACATGGCATCACAACATAACTCCACAACTCAAAGTATTTATTCATTAGGCTCTGAGGAATCAGATATTACAAACATGGGTCTGATGACCCAACATTCAAGTCATACAAGCAATAAGCACATGTAGAAGCTTAACTTGTCTGACTACAGACAACTACAAATGAAAAAGGATGAGAAGCCTAACTATCTACAAGACCCTACCGAGGGCACAAGATCGTAGCTGAGGTAACAAGCTAAACATCGAAGTCCACACAGAACTACTAGTGATACTGAAGTCTCTCTGCAAAATCAAAAATTAAGCAAACGTGAGTACAAATGTACCCAGCAAGACTTACATCAGAGCTAACTACATATGCATCGGTATCAACAAAGGGGGGTGGTGGAGTTTACACTACTAGGAAAAGGCCTACTAATGGCGCACTACTGGTGCGCCACTAGTACCGCGCCACTAGTATTTTTTACTAGTGGCGCACCACTGGTGCGCAATTAGTATGCCTAGAGGTGTGCCATTACTATCTGACTTAGTAATGGCGCACCACATAGAAGTGCGCCATTAGTAATAATTTTTTTTCAAATTTTCAATTTTTCAATTTTTTTTAAAAAAATCGTTTTTTTATTTTTTTCTTAATCTCGGGCCACTATGGCTTAATCTTGGGTCAATATGCTTAATCTCAGGTCAAATCACACGCCGTGGTCAAACTTCCCGAAAGGTCACTGTCGGTGTCAAAACCGGCGGATCTCTGGTAGGGGGTCCCGAACTATGCGTCTAGGCCGGATGGTAACAGGAGAGAAGGGACACGATGTTTTACCCAGGTTCGGGCCCTCTTGATGGAGGTAAAACCCTACGTCCTGCTTGATTAATATTGATGATATGGGTAGTACAAGATTAGATCTACCACGAGATCGAGGAGGCTAAACCCTAGAAGCTAGCCTATGGTATGATTGTTGATGTGTCTGTCGTCCTATGGACTAAAACCCTCCGGTTTATATAGACACCGAAGAGGGTTAGGGTTACACAAAGTTGGTTACAAAGGTAGGAGATCTTCATATCCGTATCGCCAAGCTTGCCTTCCACGCCAAGGAAAGTCCCTTCCGGACACGGGACGGAGTCTTCAATCTTGTATCTTCGTAGTCCAGGAGTCCGGCTGAAGGTATAGTCCGGCTATTCGAACACCCCCTAATCCAGGACTCCCTCAGTAGCCCCTGAACCAGGCTTCAATGACGACGAGTCCGGCGCGCAGATTGTCTTCGGCATTGCAAGGCGGGTTCCTCCTCCAAGTACTTCATAGAAGATTTTGAACACAAAGATAGTGTCCGGCTCTGCAAAATAAGTTTCCACATATTGCCATAGAGAGAATAATATTTACACCAATCTAATCTGCTGACGTATTCCGTAGCGTGACACACCACGGCCAAGCCTTTATCCGAGTCGTTTCATTATCCCACCTCAGCGCGTCATGCGAGGCGGTTTCCTTGGCACGTCTTGTTAAAGCAGAGATCGTGTCCCCTTATCCCGGGATTCTCATCAATACGGGCGTGGGTAACCCAACCGCTTCTAGGACTCCTAGATTATAGGCAAGTCCAAACGGACACGGAGAGGACGCTTGATATTCACCCTCTTTATAAAGGGGACAAGGCCTTTTATTTTTCCCTCCCGTGCTCAATCGAATCCTTCCCCCACCTCAAGCTCAAACGCCCGAAGTTCAGGTCAGGTGCTCCGAACCTTCAGTCATGTCCGGATCTAGCCTTCAAGGCCGATGGGTGCCTTCCTCCGTCACGGAAGAAGACATCAAAAGTTGAGGGAGGCCAGATATCTGACCGCCGAGATTTTGCATCGGCTGCCTCCCCGAGGGCAGGCCGTCCCCACCCCCGAACCCAACAAGAACGTCGTGTTCGTCTCCCACTTCCTCCGAGGTCTAGGCCTTGCCCTGGATCCTTTCGTCAGGGGTTTGATGTTTTACTATGGGCTAGACTTTCATGATCTAGCTCCGGACTCCTTTCTTCATATCACGACATTTATTGTCGTGTGCGAGGCCTTCCTCCGGGTTACCCCTCACTTTGGCCTATGGCTCAAGACCTTTGAAGTGAAGCCGAAGATGGTCGAGGGGCAACATGCAGCGTGTGGAGGTGCCTCAATACGCAAGATGATGGGAGGTCCATGGCCCAAAGGTTCCATCCCAGAGGTGTCTGAACTGTGGCAACAGGAGTTGTTCTACATCACGGCTCCTAGAAGTGCCAAGTGGGCGGCCCCCCTGTTTTCCGCTCGGGCCCCCCGCCACAGCTGATGTCATGGATCAGCAGAGGTCTGAGCTGGGGGCCAGCCAAGGACGTGCCTATACTGCAAAGCCGCATTCGAGATCTCTTCAATGGAGATTTCAGTTTGGTTGCGGTAATACAGGTTATGCTGGTTCGTCAAGTCCAGCCTTGCAAACGCCGGCCTCTTCGCCTGTGGGAGTTCAATCCCGAGGGACCGCATGCCATTCAAAATTTCTCGTCCTGACGCAGGAGGAGATGTACAAGTCATTCTTCGGACCTCAGGTGGAGTGTCCGGAATCACGAGGACGTGGGCCTGAGTAGTAACCGCACCGCCGAACAGGTAAGGCATCTTCCGGCCGAACATACTTATCTACTTTGTTACGATGTTATTTCTAAGAGTTCGCTTTTTGACCAGGACTGGCTAACAAAGGCGAAGTTGATTCGGTGTTCGGCCCCCCTCCCTGAGGGTTTGGAAAATCCGGTATTGGAAAAGATGCTCCAAACCGCACCTTTCCCGGAGCCCTTGAAGGAAGATACTGTGGAGGATAATGCGGGCGGACGCGGGCCCCCAACGCTGCCCATTCTAGCCGAGGGAGCGAGCGTCTCCATGAAGGAAGGCGACCAGAAGAGGAAAAGGACTGCGCCCGGGGATTCGGAAGCCGAAGCTTCCAAACGGGAGAAGAAGTCTCCCACAGAGGGTCCTACCTCGGGGGGCGCTGTTGCCGCACAAAGTCCGCGGTGGGATCAATTCTCCCACGAGTCGTAAGTGACCCGAAATACTTTAATAGTACAGATATGCCATCTTTTTCTTCTGAGAAAATAACCACCGCATATATTTTGCAGTTCGGGCCTTAGCCCCTCTCAAATGAGCTCGTCTTCGGGGGATCTTCTTCCAGAGATGATGGAGAGCGAAACGCCTCCTCCGGACTCCTCCGCTCCAGAAGCGGGCGACCCTGAAGTGTCGTCGCGGAGGGCCTCTCCGAGTCCGGTGAGGCCAGAAGATAATCCCATTGACCCCCGAAGCTCCCAGTGTCCGGCTCCCGAAGAGAGCAGACAAAAGAGTCCGGCACCGTCCAGTGTGCGATCGGATGTTCTGAGGGAGTTGGTGGGGCGAGCGGCCATCTCAGATGAACACCGTGTGATGATGAATACGGTGATGGAGAGAATATCGTCCGCCGAAAGCGGATTGCATGAAGCTTTTATGAGTCTACTGACAGGCTTTGAGGTACGTAAAAGAATGTATGATAGTCCTGCACATGCTAGGTGTGCCCTGTGTAGATAGTAGCCCCTGAGACTCTGGTTGTCGTCGGAAACGACGACGAACAGAGGATCATATTCCCAGGAAATAACCATACTGCCTCTATGTGCAGGTGATGGAAGCTCCGGTGGCTAGCCGGACTAGCGAGTTTGCCCATTTAGAACGGCAGTTGGATGCGGCAGACGCCGACATCGAGCTTGTTAACAAAAGGCTTGACGAGGCACAGGGTAAGTGTCATTATCTGGTAAACGCCACATAGGAAGAGCAGCATGATGCCAGTATCTTTAATATGTTGTGACTGCAGATGGAGCTGCCACTGTTGAAGCCTTGCGGGCAGAACTTGCCCGAGCCAAGGAACAAGCGAGGTTGGGTAATGCGGCTGCTGTGAAGGCGGCCGAAGAGTTGCAAGCCGAGAAGGCCGCGCATGGCGAGACCCGAGACAAGATGGCCAAGATGGCTATAGAATTAAAAGCCGCCGCCGACCGTTGCCGGGTTCTTGAAAAGGAAAACCAAGCGAAGGCATCGGACCTTGAGAAGGCTGCTGCGACGAAAAAGGATCTCCGCTCTGCTATGAGGGCAAAGAAGGAGGAGCTGCGGGAAGCCGGGGATATTGTAGCTGGGAAATCCTTTATGTTGCGGAGGAAATTCGGAGATCCACGGTATGCCCCTCTGGATCGGCTGTGGAGTTCGGAGGATGTGTATATGGATTTGGCGGCGAGCGCTGCCGATGCGGCCAAGTACTTCCAGGGTCAGACGGACCATGGAGTAGACCAGCTGTTTTGGAGACAATTCCATTCTCCCGAGCGTCCACTTTCATTGACTGACCAATTAGCCGAATGGGCCGAACTAAATAGGTTGTCCGGACTCTCCATGAGGTCTGTTGTGGATCAGCTATGGCCGGAAAGGTCAAAACCGAACAGCTATTTCGGCTTGGTGCAGCAGGTCCTTGACGTGGTGCCGCGCATTAATGCGATGAGGAGGTCGGCGTGCATAGAGGGCGCACGGATGGCCTTTGCCCGTGTTAAGGCATACTGGGCGGAGATGGATGCTATCAATGTTGCAGCGCGGGATTCGGCTATAGGTCGAAAGGCTGCTGAGCACTACTTTGAAGAAGTTCTTGAGGGTGCCCGTTTGATAGAGACCCAGTGCTCAAAAAATATTATGTTTGAGTGATATGTAATCTCATTGTAAGCGAAATGCTTTTATAAATTTTTATAAGGCTATTTTTATACTTTTGCCTGAAAGTAATATGATGCCTCCTGGGCGGCCGTTTATGTATACATGTGTATAACCTGAAAGATTGCAGTCGTCGGCTTCAACCCCACGCATATAATGCGGAGGTGCTCGCAAAAACACGTGTTCACATTTAACCGAACGTCTTGGTCCTATTAAGGAGGTGATAGCGGAGCGAGCGAGGCAACCGGACTATAATGCTTTAGCACTTTCACTTAGCCATAGGAGTTTGACAGTGGGGCTACTAGATAGCCCCTGGTGGCTCCGCACTCTCCCGATTCCGGGGTGCGTACATGCCTGGCCGGAAACGGCCCTTCGTTAAGGCGGAGGAATTCTAACATTCCCACAGGTCATCGAGTGGTTGACCAGTCTCACGCTATATCATGACAGTCAGTTTTCGGCTTTCTCTACTGAGGTGCTCGTCCGGATGAACCAGGGCACAATCGCAGTAGTTCTCCTGGTGCTACCTTAGCCGGCAAGGCGGAACGTAAGGCACCAAAACACAGGAGCCGGGCAAACCCAACATTTGACCAAAGACAATGATTCGGAGCTGATGCATATAGGGCCAAACTCGCGACGCCGAACACTCCCTAAGGTATTCGGTCTTTGTGGTATAAACCGGGCCTAAATAGTGGCCTTTGTAAGAAGCCCCGTGTGTCCAGGTACGTGCATTGTTCTGGCGTGGCCACATGCCAAGACGTCAGCATCCTTCTCAACGGTGGATATGTATCAACAAGAGACAGTAAAAAAGGTTTACGCAGGGTCTTAATCTAAAAAGAATCCTTGGAGCGGGTCCCTGCTGCACGTCTGCGCCTGTGTCTCCGTTGTGCCGTATCCTGGACGGGTGTAGCACGATGATCGTCTGTAAAAGAGAGGAAGTTAAGTGAAAAAGTTGTCGTGCAAAAGGATAGTTTTTAAAGAAACCATGTATAATTCAAGATGATAAGAAATTGCCACTTGTCTGCGCGCGTTGAGCCCCTTGTATTGACAAATAGGGGTGTGACCACTTATTTCCGTATAAATAGCGGCGCCGGACTTGATTAGTTGTATCTGAGGTCTTGACGACCTATTGGATGCTTTCGCTTGTCCGGGCGCCTTTAGTGTGCGGCGGCCAAGGCAGCCTCACTCTCTTCGGCGCGCAGAGATCGCTTGATATTTCCGTGCACTGTAATGATGCCACGTGGACCGGGCATCTTGAGTGTGAGGGAGGCGTAGTGTGGTATTGCATTAAAGCGAGCGAAAGCTTCGCGTCCGAGCAGTGCTTGATAGCCACTTTGAAACGGAGCGATGTGGAAAGTTAAATGCTCGCGACGGAAGTTATCGGGGGAGCCGAATGTAACTTGTAGTAGGAGGGAGCCCGTACAACGAGCCCCTGGGCCTGGCGTTACTCCTTTAAAGGTAGTATTGCTATGGCGAATTTGTGTTGGGTCTAACACCATCCCGCGGATTGTATCATGATATATTAGGTTTAGGCTACTGCCGCCGTCCATCAAGACTCTTGTGAAGTGATATCCGCCAATTACTGGGTCTAATACCAGGGCAGCCCATCCTGCGTGTCGGATACTTGCTGAGTAATCGCGATGGTCGAAAGTGATCGGTTGAGATGACCAGTGGCAGGACTTCGTGGTGATAGGCACTTGGGTATACTTTCCTGGGAGTGCCGCGTTGTTTTTTCCCTTGATTATGTGTAACACGTTTACTGCTTTGACTTCTGGTGGAAATTTCTTTTGTTCCCCCGTGTCTTGCTTGGGGGGCTCGTCCTCGTCTTCACTTGGTGTATCCTCCCCCTTGTGTACGGCGTTGAGCTTGCCGGACTGCTTGAAGACCCAACATTCTCTGTGGGTATGATTAGCAGGTTTACCAGGGGTACTATGAATCTGACATACTTGGTCCAGAATTTTGTTGAGGCTGGACAATTCATCCCTGGTGCCTTTAGGGGGCGGCTTTTGACCTGGCCGAGAGCTTTTGAATCCGGCATTTACTGTCGTGCCCTTCGTGTTGTCTTCTTTATTCCGGCGTTTGTTATTGCTGTTGCGCCGTGATTTCCCGTTTCCATCTCTAACTTCAGATGTACTGGGGTCGCTGGTGCTGCATCTGGCTAGCCAGCTGTCCTCACCCGCGCAAAAGCGGGTCATGAGGTTTGTTAATGCGGCCATCGTTCTCGGCTTATTTTGGCCGAGGTGTCTGGCGAGCCATTCGTCACGGACGCTATGCTTGAAAGCTGCTAAGGCTTCGGCGTCCGGACAGTCGACAATCTGGTTCTTTTTAGTAAGAAACCTGTTCCAAAGCTTTCGGGCTGACTCTCCGGGCTGTTGAGTTATATGACTCAAATCGTCCGCATCCGGAGGTCGGACATAAGTCCCTTGAAAATTTGCCCGAAAGGCGTCTTCGAGCTCTTCCCAACTTCCAATGGAGCTTTCGGGAGGCCTTTGAGCCAGTGACGAGCTGGCCCTTTGAGCTTGAGGGGTAGGTACTTGATGGCGTGGAGATCATCTCCTCGAGCCATATGGATATGAAGGATGTAGTCCTCAATCCAGACCCCAGGGTCTGTTGTTCCGTCGTATGCCTCTATGTTTACGGGCTTGAATCCCTCTGGAAATTCGTGGTCCAGCACCTCATCGGTGAAACATAGGGGGTGTGCGGCACCCCTGTAGCTGGGTGTACCACGTTGTTCGGATGTTTGTTGTGTTGCATTGTATGCTGGGGCGCGCTTGCGTGGTCCATAGATGGATCTTGTTGCACCGTCCTTTGGGTGCGAGCCCTCGCATTGGTTGCGTGTTGTATGGTGAGCGGTGTTGTATGCCGCTCTGTGTTGGTAGAGGGGTCGTCTATCCGACCAGCTGGCTGCTTTGATATTTGGTTGTGGGGGGTCTGAGGCCTCCTCATCGAATTCGGGTAGCAGCTTCCGCTTTGGGTAGCTCTTGTAGGGGCGATTGTCGCCGTACCTTGCTGCTGTGTTGAGTATTTTACTCCATCTGATTTGGAGTGTGTCTTGCGCGGCCTTGAGCCTTTGCTTCTGCTTTTTCAGACTCCTCGCGGTGGCAACAAGCCTTTTACGGGCAGTCTGCTGCTCCGGATGCCTGCCCGGCGTTATGTCGTCCGGACCATGATCCTTGATAGGATTTGTTTGTTCGGTTTGATTATCCGGATTGCCGTTGTCCGGCAGCGGTTCGCCCTGCTCCAGCGCTGGGTCTGTGTGATCGCTATTTCTGTCGAGGCGGGATTTGGGGCGGCGCTTGCGTCGCCGCTTTGACTGCTTTTCGAGGGAACAAGCCTTCGGTGCGTCCTTCCGCTCCTCGTCGTTGTCTTTTGGTGCGTCCACCATGTATACGTGATGTGACGAGGTGGCGTTCCAGGGCCCAATAGGCGCTGGTTCTTCATCGTCTCCTTCATCAGCGTCCATACCATCGATGTCTTCGGAGTCGAGGTCGAGCATGTCGGTTAAGTCGTCGACAGTGGCTACAAAGTGGGTGGTGGGTGGGATTTGAATTTCTTCATCGTCCGTACCCCAACCTTGCTGACCGTAGTCCGGCCAGGGCTCTCCTGATAAAGAGAGAGGCTTCAGTGACTTCAGGATAGCGCCGAGAGGCAAGTGCTGAAAGATGTCTGCGGTAGTGAACTCCATGATCGGCGCCCAATCGGATTTGATCGACAAGGGTGCGGAGGGTTCGGAGTCCGGAGAGGAGTCCGGCTCCTTGGAGTCACGAGTCTCGCATAGTACGGGGCTGGTGTTCGGCTCAATCGCCGTTGGGGTCGCAGCCCCCGAGGTGGCATCCAACCGCCCATCCTCGATCGGCGTAGTTGGCTCCGAATTAAGGGTCGGAGCTGACGCGGGTGCGGCCTCCAGGGCACTGTCCGGCGGCAGAGCTAAATCATGCTCGTCGTGGCAGTGCGGCGCGCTCGGCAGTGGCTCGAATCCGTCGAAGATCAAGTCCCCGCGGATGTCAGCCGTGTAGTTTAAACTTCCAAATCTGACCTGATGGCCGAGGGCGTAGCTTTCGATCTGCTCTAGATGGCCAAGCGAATTGGCCCGCAGTGCGAAGCCGCCAAAGACGAAGATATGTCCGGGGAGAAAGGTCTCACCATGCATCGCTATCGATGACCGTATGAGCCATCGAGCCTGACGGCGACGACACAGAGGAACTCTCAATGAAAGCACCAATGTCGGTGTCAAAACCGGCAGATCTCGGGTAGGGGGTCCCAAACTGTGCGTCTAGGCCGGATGGTAACAGGAGACAAGGGACACGAAGTTTTACCCAGGTTCGGGCCCTCTCGATGGAGGTAAAACCCTACATCCTGCTTGATTAATATTGATGATATGGGTAGTACAAGAGTAGATCTACCATGAGATCGAGGAGGCTAAACCCTAGAAGCTAGCCTATGGTATGATTGTTGATGTGTCTGTCGTCCTACGAACTAAAACCCTCCGGTTTATATAGACACCGGAGAGGGTTAGGGTTACACAAAGTCGGTTACAATGGTAGGAGATCTTCATATCCGTATCGCCAATCTTGCCTTCCACGCCAAGGAAAGTCCCTTCTGGACACGGGATGGAGTCTTCAATCTTGTATCTTCGTAGTCTAGGAGTCAGGCTGAAGGTATAGTCCGGCTATCCGAACACCCCCTAATCCAGGACTCCCTCAGTCACCCATCCTCACACTACTCCAGCCCAAGCACGCTTAACTTCAGAGTTCTATCCAACCCAGCGCTAGCTCACTTGACAGGCACTTGTTGATATATCTAGCATATCAATCCTATTAAACCTTGTTGATGTTTAGGACTTTGTTCATGTTCATGAGTGTGATGAAATTTTGAAAAAATATTTCAAACTTTCGTTCATATTACGTATCATATTTTGAAAAAAATTTGAAAAAAAATCGAAACTAATTTTTTTTCTGTTACTAGTGGCGCACCTAGCATACGGTGCGCCACTAGTAAGTTTGAAATTTTTTGAATTTTTTTGCCTCCAGATCTTAAAAGCCCCGTAACTTTTTTTCTGTTAGGTTTTTGAGGATTTTCAAAATGTTTAACGGGGTTCCCCTAGTTAAATTCGGATGTAGCTTTTCGAGTAGATGATTTTTCATATAGGAAACTTTTTAATCCGAGTTCGTATGCAAAAGTTATGCCCAGTTTACAAATTCCAGAGAGATTTTGCAAATAAAGTCAAAATTCATATTTGTAAATTTTCCCAACAACTAGGCCACATATCACATGGGAAACATATTTTATTTTATTTTTTTGACATTTTCATCATTTTCTTTTATTTTTTTTAAAACTGAAAAGGCAGTCCACAGGGGGGGTGTGCATGCGAGGGAATTTTTGGGCCAAGTTAGTAATGGCGCACCGTGGGAGTGGTGCGGCATTACTAGTTCAACTAGTAATGGCGCACCACTCGCACGGTGCGCCATTACTAGTTTTCAAAAAATATTAATAAATGAAAAAAAATGAAAAAAAATTACTAGTGGCGCACCGTGGGTGTGGTGCGCCATTACTAGTTTAACTAGCAATGGCGCACCACTCCCACGGTGCGCCATTACTAGTTTTGAAAAAAAAATTGAAATTTTTTTTTGAATTTTTTTTACTAATGGCGCACCGTGGATGTGGTGCGCCATTACTAGTGCGCCATTACTAGTTTTGAAAAAAAATAAAAAAATCTTGTTACTAATAGCGCACCGTGGATGTGTTGCGCCATTAGTATTTGGACACTAATGGCACACCAACACATGGTGCGCCATTAGTATATAGTAGTGGCGCACCACATGTCTGGTGCGCCATTAGTGTCAATTCCATCTATAGCCCTTTTCCTAATAGTGTTAGCTGCAGCAAGCCAGCTTTGACTCGGTAGCTATCCTAAACTACGTCTGCAAGTAACTCTTTTGAGGTGGCGCACACGAGTCCACATATTCACCATATCAATACACCACTATGGATCCGCTCCCGTCTCCCTACAAGAACGCCATCCATAGCACTCACGCTTATCTTGCGCATTTTAGAGTATCCACTTTCACTTGTCTATGAACTGTATAGGCAACCCAGAAGTCCTTTACCACGGACGCGACTATTCGAATAAATCATTTATAACCCTGCAAGGGTGTACTACTTCACACATGCTCTCGCCACTTACCACCATGTACACGTCATGTATCTCGGCAACCTTCAAGCGGAAGCCTGGCAAGGGAGTCGGCCACGACCTGACTAACCACACAAGTCTCTAATCCAGGTTTATCGCCTATTCGGGTTCCATCTGTAACAAGATCCAGTCGGGATTTCGCTCACGGCCCCAAACGATGAGAGCAAGGTTCCCGAGGCACCAAGCGGTCTGTAACACCCCCGATATATCTTACCATATTTGTACTCCTACTCTTGCCATTTTCGGCTCTAAGTTATGGGTTTGTACACCCCCTGGTTGGGTTTTTTCTTCATTTTTCATTTTGTTCAAGTCATGTACTTCATATCATGTCATCATGTGCACCTCATTTGCATACGTGTTCATCTCATGCATCCGAGCATTTTCCCCGTTGTCCGTTTTGCAATCCGACACTCCTACGTCCTCCAGCGCCCCCTTTTGTCTCTTTTCGTGAGCGGGTGTTAAACATTCTCAGAATGGACCGAGATTTGCCAAGCGGCCTTGGTACACCATCGGTAGACCGCCTGTCAAGTTTCGTGCCATTCGGAGCCCAACACCACCGGTACTCCAACGGTTAACCAGGGAACCGTAAAGTCCTCGTGTGTGTTGCAGCCCAACAACCGTCCAAAGTGGCCCAATAAACCATCCAAACCTATCCCATGTCCTCCGTCGTCGGATCATGATCGTGTGGCCGAAAACTACACCTGATTTGGACACTCCCACCTCCTTCTATGTATAAATATGTGCACCCCTCTCAAATTTCCGGATCCCGAAACCCTAAAAACTTCCCCCGTTGCCACTGCACGCGTCCGCGACGGCCGGACAAGTCCTCCGCCGCAGCCCGACGAATCCTATGCCGCCACGTGGTGCGTCCGCCGCCTCCCACCGCGCCGGCCCGCGGGGCCCGACCGCGGCCCTCCCAGCCCGCGCCTCGCCCGCCGCCGCCCTGTCGCGCCCGCCTCCCTGCGCCGCCGCCTGCCTCGCCGTCAACCTCCGCGCCTCGCGCCGCTCCGCCGCGCGCCACCCCGCCACCTCGGACACCGGCGCCGCGCCGCCTCCGCCGCCCCAGGCCGCGCGCCGCCGCGGCCGAGCTCGCCGCACCGCGTGCCGCGGATCCGGTCAGGCCAGACCGGATCCGGCCGCCTCCCTGCACCTCTCCGGCCATCCCCTTCCACTCCGGCGCCAGCTCCGGCCAAAACTCCGGCGTGCCTCGGTTCCTGTGCCAACGAACCCTAGATCTGGGCGAGGTGAAATCCTCTAAGTCATTTTTTCTGCTATATTTTCAAGCCCTATTCAACATGCCATAACTCCTCATCCGTAGATCCGATTTGCATGCACGTTATATCAAAATGTTCATCAGGATGTGCTCTTCATTTTGTTCCATTGTGCCATGCTTGTTTGAGCCCATCATGATGCCCAAATTGTTGATGCAAGAGTGCTATAAAATGTTAGGTGCTAATTCTTAGCAGAGTATGATCATTTGTCATTTTTGCTACATTTGTTGTGTGCTGCATATGGGCATGAGCTCTACATGTGTTTTTGTCTATGCCATGCCATCGTTACAGGGGCGTATGCCATGTATTTTTTTTGATCTTTGTGGTGACTAGCACATGCATGCAAAGTAGCTCTCGTAATATTGCTGATTTCAGGGACTTGGAATTTCAGGATATTTGTGCTGACTAGCACATGCATGCAAAGTCTTTGCTCTACTGTTATTTTTATGCCATGTATTCATGTTGATACAGTGAGATCCATGCTTCTTTTCAGTATGTTCAGAAAGTATGATTTGGACATATGGTTATGCTCTATCCATCCATGCCCCTGTTTGCATTTACGGAGAATCCTAGCATGACTGAATCTTGCTCTACTTTTGCTATAAAATGTTCCTGGTAGATTGTTTACACGTTAATCAATTTTGCCAAGGTTGTTGTAGTTGATCCATGCATGCTATGAGATTGTTCTTGCCATGGTTAGCTTCTTGAACATGGTTTCTTGCTGGTAGTCTGAATCTGTTAACGAAACTTGCTATGTTTACATGAGTGCCATCATATCTTCTGATCCTTATATCGATTTCGACCGAAACCAACTCATCTGTCCAGCGACACACTTGGTTTGCCAAGTTGATGCCTTATTCATCCTTTCCTTCCAGAGCTTGCATATGCATTGCATATCATATCCCGCATATCATGCCATGTTTTGCATCATGTTGCTTGCGCATTACACCATGGTTGATTGTTGTTTCCTTTTCTTGTGTTCTTGCCTTGGGTAGAGCTGGGAGACGACTACGTGATCGAGGAACCCGTTGAGTATGCTTGCGAGGATCAAGCTTTCGTCAACTCAGAGAACTTTGCAGGCAAGATGACCATACCCTCGAAATCACTTCTATCTTTGCTTGCTAGTTGCTCGCTCTTTTGCTATGTCGCGATACCTACCACTTGCTATATGATGCCTCCCATATTTCCATGTCAAGCCTCTAACCCACCTTTCCTAGCAAACCGTTGTTTGGCTATGTTACCGCTTTGCTCAGCCCCTCTTATAGCGTTGCTAGTTGCAGGTGAAGATGGATTTTGTTCCTTGTTGGAACATGTTTATTGTTGTGATATCATTATTATATCTTGTTTACTTTAATGCACCTATATACTTGGTATAGGGTGGAAGGTCGGGCCTTATGCCTCGTGTTTTGTTCCACTCTTGCCTCCCTAGTTTCCGTCCAAACTAGAGCCCCTTGCAGTGCCACCTCGGGGAAATTGAGGTTTGGTTTTAGTTGTGCGGATTGCTTATCCGATGTTCGCTGAGAACGAGATATGTGCAGCTCCTATCAGGATTTGTCGGCACATTCAGGTGGCTTTGCTGGACTTGTTTTACCTTTGTCGAAATGTCTTGTAACTGGGATTCCGAGTCTGATCGAGTCTTCCTGGGAGAAGGAATATCCTTCGTTGACCGTGAGAGCTTGTGATGGGCTAAGTTGGGACACTCCGGCAGGGTTTTGTACTTTCGAAAGTCGTGACCACGGTTATGGGCAGATGGGAATTTGTTAATATCCGATTGTAGAGAACCTGACACTTAACTTAATTTAAAATGAATCAGTCGCGTGTGTAACCGTGATGGTCTCTTTTCGGCGGAGCCCGGGAAGAGAACACGGTCTCGTGTGTAACCTGAACGTAAGTAGTTTCAGGATCACTTCTTGATCATTATAGCTTCTCAACCGTGCTTTGCTTCTCTTCTCGCTCTCATTTGCGTAAGTTAGCCACCATATATGTTAGTGCTTGCTGTAGCTCTACCTCACTACCTTTTCCTACCCTTAAGCTTAAATTGTTTTGATCGCGAGCGTGTGAGATTGCTGAGTCCCGTGACTCACAGATTACTTCCAAAACCAGATGCAGGTGCCGATGATGTCAGTGCAGGGGACGCTACCAAACTCAAGTGGGAGTTCGACGAGGATTCGGGGCATTACTATGTGTCTTTTCCGGAAGATCAGTTGAGGAGCCCAGTTGGGGCGATCGGGGATCTAGCATTTGGGGTTGTCTTTCTTTATTTGGTTACGTAGTCGGACCTTGATTTGTATTCTGGATGATGTAATGCTATATTTATGTATTGTGTGAAGTGGCGATTGTAAGCCAACTCTTTATCCCTTCCTCATTCAGTACATGGGATGTGTAAAGATCACCCCACTTGCCACATGCCAACCATGCGGTTATGCCTCTAAGTCGTGCCCCGACACGTGGTACATATAGCCACATCGTGGGTGTTACAAGTTGGTAATCAGAGCCTTCCCCGACTTAGGAGCCCCTTGCTTGATCGAATCGCTGACGTTGTTGAGTCTAGAACAAAATGTTTTGAGTCTTATAGGATTATATATATCGGAGAGTAGGATTCTTTTTACTCCTCAGTCCCTTCGTCGCTCTGGTGAGGCCTCCTGACGTAGACTTTTGACTCTTCTCTCCTCAAATTTCACTAATTGTTTTTAGGTTCACGCGGGTATCTTGGAATCGTTCCGATGGTTTTGTGACGAGAACATTGTTCTTGGTGCCTCCTTACATTTAGGGGTTGTGGCAGTGTCCCGGGGAGTTGAGCTCTGAGGTGTTGTCGTCACAATTTTATCATTGCAGTTCTGGAATAGCTGAGTTTGCCGACATAAAAAATCTCCTTTATGCAGTTTTTGGTGAGATAACCTCGACGCCACCTGGTACCAGGGCGGGAATTCCGAGTATTGCCATAACTCGTATAATGGATGCTTTTCGAAGGTTGAGGTAAATGATTTCCGAAGGTTTCTTGGTTATGTGTTGAAGGATGGATACAGCTGGATTTAGGATTTGCTAGTTTTGGGTGAGATATTATGCTTCCCCTGTATCCCCAACACCTGATTGCATAACCGAAAAGTTTCAGGAGTTTTATAGGTGGGAATTCATGTAGCTCTAGTATTTCTTCCCGCAGATATTTGGTTTGTGATTGGGTAATCCTTACCAATTATTTGCTCATATCCGTACCTTGTTGCTTTATTCATCTACCTTTATCTAAGTGGCTTCTCAATTTATGGAAGTGTGATGATTTACTTTGGAATTCATTCGTTCATTATTTTTTGGATGTTAAGGCTATATGTTGTAATTTTGATTCATTGATTCAGCTTGAATATATATCTTTCAAGATGCTAACGGATGTCAACCTCTTCAGGATGGCTCTTCCAACGCGTCAGAATCCGGAACCTCTGCCACCACCTCCACCTCCGGAGGCATGGCAAGCTATCATGGCTTCCACCAACGCAAACACGCAGATGCTTTTGCAACTCTTGCAAGAGCGCAACCAAGGAAATCAAGGACAAGGCAACAATGAAGCTTAGTTTGCTACCCTCAATCAGTTCCTCACAAACCAGCCGAAGTCCTTCAGTAACTGTGTCGAGGCCATAGACGCTGACGGCTGGCTCGTGGATATCTGCAAACATTTTGAGTTTAGTAATGTCAGGCCTGAGGACTTTGTCAAGTTTTCTTCGTTCCAACTCAAAGACCAAGCTGCTGAGTGGTATCAACAATACAAAGATTCTAGAGGAGGTCGTGTGATTACCTGGGATGATTTCCACTGAGACTTCAAAGCTCACCACATTCCTCAAAGTGTTGTTGAGAGTAAGCGTGAGGAGTTCCGCAATCTGAAGCAAGGCAGCATGTCTATTTACCAATACAACATCCTATTTCAGAGGCTCGCTCTCTTCACTAAACAAGATGTCCCTGATGAAAATAGCATGATTTATCAATTCATAGGTGGCCTCAGAGAAGATGTGCAACTAGCTCTCGTGCTTTTTGAGCCGACCAAGTATGATGATTTCTACAACATGGCACTAAAGCAAGAAGCTACTTAGATCAAGTGTGATGCATCTAAGAAGAGAGTCAGGGATGCAGCTCCATCTTCTTCTTCAACTCAAGTGGCAGCTAAGCAACAGAAGTTCTGGTTGCCTCCTCCTCCTCCGTTCCGTCAGCCTTAACAGTAGAAGAGCAAAGGTGGCAATGGATCTTCCCACCCACCTGACCCAGGCAATCAGAGCAAAGATCCGTCTCATGCTCCAAGGTCAAGTGCTCCGTATCACCGTCCGCTCTCAGAGGTTACTTGCAACAAGTGTCAGTAGAAAGGGCACTATGCGAAGAAATGCTTCAACTAAAGGTGCCTTTTGCCTCCTCCTCCTGTGAGATCTGCCAGCAATGCAGTGGTCAAGCATAATCCCAAGCATGCTAAGTTCAACATGATGAATGCAGCTCAGGAAGAGGACTCTTCAGAAGTGATGATGGGTAACTTTCCAGTTAACTCTACTCCTGCAAAAGTCCTTTTTGATACTGGTGCATCGCATTCTTTCATTTCAAGACTTTTTGTGGCTATGCATGATTTGGTTACTCAAGTATTGCCGAGACCTTTGTCTATTGTTTCTCCGGCCCAACAAATGACTTCTCAAGTATTCGTTCTGGATTCCGTTATCAAGATGGGTGACTATAAGTTTATGTCTTCTCCTATTGTTCTTGGTGACTCGGATATTGATCTAATTCTCGGCATGGATTGGCTTGGTAAGCAGAAGGCTCAGCTTGATTATGCTGCTAGACAGATTCAATTGACACACTCGTCTGAGGATGTGGTCATCTATGCAGCTCGTGACGAAACCATTTGACTGTTTTCTCTCAATGAGAAGGGCGAGTTGAATGGCATCTCTTAGATTCCAGTCATTTGTGAATATCAAGACATCTTTCCAGAAGAGCTTCCGGGAATGGCTCCTCACCGACCAGTTGAATTCATCATCGACCTTGAGCCTGGCATGGAACCTGTTCGCAAACGTCCTTACAAGATTGGACCAGAGCGTTGAAGGAGCTAAAGAAACAAGTCGATGAACAAGAGCGTATGGGTCTGATCCGACCGAGTTCCTCTCCATGGGGTTGTGATGTTCTTTTTGTCAAGAAGAAGGATGGAACGGAGCGACTTTGTGTCGACTACCGCCCATTGAACAAGAAGACAATAAAGAACAAGTACCCACTTCCCAACATCAATGAGCTATTCGAGCAACTTAAGGGTGCTCAATTTTTCTCCAAGCTTGACCTCCGTATGGGCTATCATCAGATTCGCATTTGTGAACAAGATATCCCCAAGACATCATTCAGAACAAGCTGTAGTTCTTATGAATACACTGTCATGTCTTTCGGCCTTGTCAATGCTCCTCCAACATTCTCTCGCATGATGAACTTCATCTTCAACCCTTACACAAATGATTTCGTCTTGGTTTGTCTCGATGATATTTTGGTCTTTTGCAAGAACAAGGAGGATCATGCCAAGCATTGAGATTGGTGCTGGACAAACACAGAGAACATCAGTTCTATGCGAAGTTTTCAAAGTGTGAGTTTTGGCTCGATGAGGTTCTCTACTTTGGCCATATCATCTCCGCCAAGGGCGTTGCTGTTAATCCTGAGAAGGTGTTTGCAATTGTGAATTGGGAACCACCTCAGAATGTGAAGCAGCTCCGCAGTTTCCTTGGGCTTGCAAGCTATTGTCGAAGATTCATTGAGAATTTCTCTAAGATTGCAAAGCCTCTTTCCAACCTCCTCCAGAAGCATGTGAAGTTTGTCTGGACGCCTGAATGTGACATCGCTTTCAACACCCTAAAAGAGAAGCTAGTTACAGCTCCAGTTTTGACTCCTCCTGATGAATCCAAACCATTCGAAGTTTTCTGTGATGCTTCCGTATAAGGTCTCGGGTGCTGTGTTAATGCAAGAGAAGAAAGTTGTGGCCTATACCTCTCACTTGTTGAAGCCCAACGAAAAGAACTACCCCCACTCACGACCTCGAGTTAGCGGCAGTTGTCCATGCTCTTTTAACATGGAGACATCTCTTGTTGGGAAGGAAAGTGGACATCTTGATTGATCATAAGAGCCTCAAGTACATCTTCACTCAACCCAAGCTCAACCTCAGGCAGACTCGTTGGGTTGAAATGATTCAAGAGTATAATCTGAGTATTGAATATACTCCAGTCAAGGACAATGTCATTGCAGACGCTTTGAGAAGGAAGGCTTACTGCAACAGCTTAATTCTCAAGCCCTTCCAACCGGACCTTTGTGAAGTTTTCCGCAAGCTTAATCTCCAAGTTGTTCCTCAAGGATTTCTTTCCAACCTTCAAGTCTCTCCTAGTTTCTAAGATCAAATTCGTGAGGCACAACTTATTGATGCAATGGTGAAGAAGGTGAATAATGGGATTGCCAAGAGCCAACCCAAGTACAAGTGTTATCGCCTTGATGAGAAAGATACTCTTTTCTTCGATGCTCGAATTGTGGTTCCTAAGGGTGATCTACGTAAATTCATTATGAATGAGGCGCACAATTCACTCCTATCTATTCATCCTGGAGGTACAAAGATGTACCATGACCTCGAGCAGTCTTATTGGTGGACTTGAATGAAGTGAGAAATTGCTCAGTTCGTGAATGAATGTGATGTCTGCAGAAGAGTGAAAGCAGAACACCAATGGCCAACTGGTCTCCTCCAACCTCTTGCCATTCCAGAATGGAAGTTTGACCATATTGACATGGACTTCATGACTGGATTCCCCAAGTCCAAATGTGGAAATGATGCTATCTTTGTTGTCATCGACAAGCTTACTAAAGTGGCTCATTTTCTTCCTATCAAAGAATCTATCACAGCAGCTCAGTTGGCAGAGCTATACACCTCCAGGATTGTCTCCTTGCACAACATTCCGCGTTTGATATCTTCAGATCGTGGAAGCATCTTTACTTCTAAGTTCTGGCACTCCTTCTAGATGGCCATGGGCACCAACATTCGCTTCAGCACAGCCTTCCATCCTCAAACTAGTGGACAAGTCGAGCAAGTCAATCAAATTCTTGAAGATACGCTCAGGGCTTGTGTTGTTTCCTTCGGTATGAAATGGGAAGATTGTCTTCCATATGCCGAGTTCTCCTACAACAACAGTTTCCAAGCGAGTTCGGGCAAGGCCCCATTCGAGATTCTCTACGGTAGACAGTGTCGTACTCCTCTTAATTGGCCAGACACTGGTGAACACCAACTTGTTGGCAATGACTTAATCACAGAAGCTGAAGAAATGTGCAAAGTCATCCGTGAAAATCTCAAAGCCGTGCAATCGCGCCAGAAGAGTTACTATGATAGCAAGCATCGTGACTTGGCTTTCGAGATCGGAGGCCATGTCTACCTCCGCGTCTTCCAATGAAAGGTACTCGTCACCTCAGTATTAAAGGGAAGCTTGCTCCTAGATATGTGGGTCCTTTCAAGATCATTGGCAAAAGAGGCGATCTCGCCTATCAACTTGAGCTTCCGTCCAACTTTGCAAATGTGCAAGACGTGTTTCACGTGTCATAGCTTCGGAAGTGCTTTAAGACTCCTAACCGCACTGTCAACTTCGAAGAGATTGATGTCCAAGAAGACATGTCTTATCATGAGCATCCCGTTGCTATTCTTGAAGAAACTGAGCGCAAGACTCGCAACAAGTCTATCGAATTCCTGAAAGTGAAGTGGTCACATCATTCCGACCGAGAAGGCACCTGGGAACGCGGGGACCACCTCCTTCCGAATATCCGGAGTTCTTTCAGTAGTAGATCTCGGGACGAGATCCTTTCGTAGTGGTGGAGTGTTGTAACACCCCTGATGTAACTTACAATATTTGTACTCCAACTCTTGCCATTTTCGGCTCTAAGTTATGAGATTTCCCCGTGGTTGGGTTTTGTCTTCATTTTGCATTTTGTTCATGTCATGCATTTCATATCATGTCATCATGTGCATCTCATTTGCATACGTGTTCGTCTCATGCATCCAAGCATTTTCCCCGTTGTTCGTTTTGCAATCCGACACTCCTATGTCCTCCGGGGCCCCTTTTGTCTCTTTTCGTGAGCGGGTTTTAAACTTTATCGATATGGACCAAGATTTGCCAAGCGGCCTTGGTACACCACCGGTAGACCGCCTGTCAAGTTTCGTGCCATTTGGAGTCCGTTTGATACTCCAACGGTTAACCGGGGAACCGCAAAGGCCTCGTGTGTGTTGCAGCCCAACACCCCTCCAAAGTGGCCCAATAACCCATCCAAAGCTATCTCATGTCCTCCGTCATCGGATCACGATCACGTGGCCGAAAACTACACCTCATTTGGACACTCCCAGCTCCTTCTATGTATAAATATGTGCACCCATCTCAAATTTCCGGATCCCGAAACCCTAAAAACCTCCCCCGCCAACACCAGACGCATCGGCGACGGCTAGACACGTCCGCCGCCGCAGCCCGACGAATCCTGTGCCGCCATGTGGCGCGTCCGCCGCCTCCCACCGCGCCGGCCCGCAGGGCCCGACCGTGGCCCTCCCGGCCCGCGCCTCGCCCAGCGCCGCCCACTTCCCCTCGCCGCCGCCTGCCTCGCCGCTGACCTCCGTGCCTCCCGCCGCTCCACCGCGCACCGCCCTACCACCTCGGACGCCGGCGCCGTGCCGCCGCCACAGGCCGCATGCCGCCGCAGCCGAGCTCGCCGCCCCGCGCGCCGCGGATCCTGTTGGGCCGGACAGGATCCGGCCGCCTCGACCTCGATGACCGCCTCCCCGCACCTCTCCTGCCATCCCCTTCCACTCCGGCGCCAGCTTCGGCCAAAACTCCTGCATGCCTCGGTTCCCGTGCCACTGAACCCTAGATCTGGGCGAGGTGAAATCCTCTAAGTCATTTTTTCTGCTATATTTTCAAGCCCTATTCAACATGCCATAACTCCTCATCCGTAGATCCGATTTACATGCATGTTATATCAAAATGTTCATCAGGATGTGCTCTTCATTTTGTTCCATTGTGCCATGCTTGTTTGAGCCCATCTTGATGCCCAAATCGTTGATGCAAGAGTGCTATAAAATGTTAGGTGCTGATTCTTGGCAGAGTATGAGTTTTTGTCATTTTTGCTACATTTGTTGTGTGCTGCATATGGGCATGAGCTCTACATGTATTTTTGTCTATGCCATGCCATCTTTACAGGGGTGTATGCCATGTACTTTTTTGATCTTTGTCGTGACTAGCACATGCATGCAAAGTAGCTCTCGTAATATTGCTGATTTCAGGGACTTAGAATTTCACTAAGTCTTTGCTCTGCTGTTATTTTTATGCCATCTATTCATGTTGATACAGTGAGATACATGCTTCTTTTGAGTATGTTCAGTAAGGATAATTTGGACATAGGGTTATGGTCTATCCATCCATGCCCCTGTTTGCATTTATGGAGTAACCTATCATGACTGAATCTTGCTCTGCTTTTGCTATAAAATGTTCCTGGCAGATTGTTTACATGTTATTCAATTTTTCTTGTAGTTGATCCATGCATGCTATGATATTGTTCTTGCCATGGTTAGCTTCTTGAACATGTCTTCTTGCTGGTAGTATGCTTATCTTGTCATGTGAGGCTTTGTGATGAGTGAATCGAGCTCGCAAAGAGGCCTTCATAATTCTGTTTTGCCATGCTCTATTTTCTGCCAAGTCTGAATCTGTTAACGAAACTTGCTATGTTTACATGGGTGCCACCATATCTTCTGATCATTTTGGCTTATGGTCAGTAAGGGACTTTTGTTCTATGCTTTGAGTAGATTCATGCCATGCCTTGTATTTCTATGTTCTGTTCCTGTAGCATCTAGTTATCTTTCTCTAAATATTGCTTCCTGATGTTAATTCCTGACATGTTAGTATTTTCAATAAGTTTGTGATGTTGTTATCTTTTTCACTTTTGCCATGCTTGTTTGAACCTGCTCTTGTGTGATTTAGCCGTAGCTCAGTGTTCATCTTTTGTCAAGAATCTTCAGTAGATCACTGCCATGTGCCTTGTTCTCATGTTAGAGTGCAGTAGCTTAGTTTCTTATTGCATTCTAAATGGCATCGTGTTGTTAATCGCAGAATTGTGCCATTCTTGTTTTGCTTGCCATTTGCAAACCGTGCATCCGATTCCGGTGATCTTTATATCGATTTCGACCAAAATCAACTCATCTTTCCAGTGGCACACTTGGTTGCCAAGTTGATGCCTTGTTCATCCTTTCCTTTCGGAGCTCGCATATGCATTGCATATCACATCCCGCATATCAGGCCATGTTTTGCATCATGTTGCTTGCGCATTGCACCGTGGTTGATTGTTGTTTCCTTTGCTTGTGTTCTTGCCTTTGGTAGAGCAGGGAGACGATTACGCGATCGAGGAACCCGTTGAGTACGCTTACGAGGATCAAGCTTTCGTCAACTCGGAGAACTTTGCAGGCAAGATGACCATACCCTCAAAATCACTTCAATCTTTGCTTGCTAGTTGCTCGCTCTCTTGTTATGCCGTGATACCTACTACTTGCTATATCCTACCTCCCATATTGCCATGTCAAGCCTCTAACCCACCTTTCCTAGCAAACCGTTGTTTGGCTATGTTACCGCTTTGCTCAGCCCCTCTTATAGCATTGCTAGTTGCAGGTGAAGATGGAGTTTGTTCCTTGTTGGAACATGTTTATTGTTGGGATATCATTATTATATCTTGTTTACTTTAATACACCTATATACTTGGTAAAGGTGGAAGGCTCGACCTTATGCCTGGTGTTTTGTTCCACTCTTGCCGCCCTAGTTTCCGTCATACCGGTGTTATGTTCCTTGATTTTGCGTCCCTTAGGCGGTTGGGTTATAATGGGAACCCCTTGAAAGTTCGCCTTGAATAAAACTCCTCCGGGCAAGGCCCAACCTTGGTTTTACCATTTGCCACCTAAGCCTTTTTTCCTTGGGTTTCGCAGAGGGTCATCTTTATTTTAAACCCCCGGGCTAGTGCTCCTCTGAGTGTTGGTCCAAACTAGAGCCCCTTGCAGCGCCACCTTGGTGAAACTTGTGGTTTGGTTTTAGTTGTACGGAATGCTTATCCGGTGTGCCCTGAGATCGAGATATGTGCAGCTCCTATCGGGATTTGTCGGCACATTCGGGTGGCTTTGCTGGACTTGTTTTACCATTGTCGAAATGTCTTGTAACCGGGATTCCAAGTCTCGTCGGGTCTTCCTGGGAGAAGGAATATCCTTCGTTGACCATGAGAGCTTATGATGGGCTAAGTTGGGACACCCCTACAGGGTTTTGAACTTTCGAAAGCTGTTCCCGCGGTTATGGGCAGATGGGAATTTGTTAATATCCGGTTGTAGATAACCTGACACTTAACTTAATTTAAAATGAATCAACCGTGTGTGTAGCCGTGATGGTCTCTTTTCGGCGGAGTCCGGGAAGAGAACACGATCTCATGTTATGCTGGAACATAAGTAGGTACTTGATCACTTCTTGATCATTATAGCTTCTCGACCGAGCTTTGCTTCTCTTCTCGCTCTCATTTGTGTAAGTTAGCCACCATATATGCTAGTGATTGCTGCAGCTCCACCTCACTACCTTTTCCTACCCTTAAGCTTAAATAGTTTTGATCGCGAGGGTCTGAGATTACTGAGTCCCCGTGACTCACAGATTACTTCCAAAACCAGATGCAAGTGCCGATGATGCCAGTGCAGGGGACTCTACCGAATTCAAGTGGGAGTTCGACGAGGATTCGGGACGTTACTATGTGTCTTTCCCGGACGATCAGTAGAGGAGCCCAGTTGGGGCGATTGGGGATCTAGCATTTGGGGTTGTCTTTCTTCATTTGGTTCCATAGTCAGACCTTGATTATATTCTGGATGATGTATTGCTATATTTATGTATTGTGTGAAGTGGCGATTGTAAGCCAACTCTTTATCCCTTCCTCATTCAATACATGGGATGTGTAAAGATTACCCCACTTGTGACATACCTACCATGCGGTTATGCCTCTAAGTCGTGCCCCGAGACGTGGGAGATATAGCCGCATCCTGGGTGTTACACGGGCGTCTTGGTACACCATGCCTCGTGTCTCTACTGCATCATAGCCCACCCCTTGGGTCAGCGCTATGCACAACCCCCAACACATATCCTACAAACACTAGAAAATAGTTGCAACTCCTGGACAGAGATCAAGGCGATTACTAAGTCGAGAGGGGCACTTAAGCATTCCAATGCATGGTAGTAGCTGTTCATGGATCACAAACACAGAACTCAGTTCCCGAGGACGGTTTCAATGAGACAACCCACCATGTACTCCTACATGGCCTCTCACCGCTACCTTTACCAAATCGTGTTCACACACTTAGCTCTCAACAGTAAGACATATTCACCACATTCCAATTCATCCGCGATGAATCGGACCTGACTCAACTCTAAGAAGTAGCAGGCATGACAACAAGCATGAACGAGTAGGCACATCAGGGCTCAAACAACTCCTACTCATGCTAGTGGGTTTCATCTATTTACTGTGGCAATGACAGATCATGCAAAGGAAAGGGGTTCAACTACCGCAGCATGTAACAATTGAATCGTTGTTGTCCTAATGAAGTAAAAGAGAGTAGGAGCAAGAGAGTGGGATTGTGTCGGAATGAACAAGGGGGTTTTGCTTTCCTGACACTTCTGAAGATAGTATAACTCTTCATCGGTGTCAACGAACTCATCGTCGAAACATACGTCTACCGAGGGGGAACAACCACCGGCAAAGAGAGAAAGGACACAATCAATGCAATGCACAATATGATGCATGATCATGACATGGTAATATGCTGTGATTTGAGCTAATGCAACATAAAGTCATTTTAATTGAAGTGGAATTCAAAACTATATCAAATTCCAACTCCAAACCTATTATGAAATTTGCCCTAATCATGTTTCATCCTAAACAGTGAGGTTAACTTTCTCAAACATGCATGAAAATGGTACAGATGGAAATATTGGATTTTTCTGATCATTTTTCATATATAAATTATTTCATTTGAAGTTACAGTTGAATTTCTATGATTTTTAGAAGTTTTAGGTATTTTCTGAAATTTATAAATCATTTTTGATTTACTAATTAGCCAGAAATGATTTATGACATCATCACTATGTCATCCCTGCGTCAGCAGGTCAACTGAGCCGTCTAGGTCAAACCTGACCAGTGGGTTCCACTGGTCAGTGTCACCGTGCTGGCTTTGGTCACTGACGGGTGGGGCCGGTTGTTGACACCGGATTTTGGCACGGTCAAGAACTTATTTAAGATAACCTCAAATGGAGAAGTGATCTACATTAAAGAGTTCCGCATTGTTGATATGAACATCTTTGAAGTTTGGTTCATCGCCGTCCGATTTCATATCGAAGGCCGAAACTATGCTCAAAGTACAAAGATCTTATATTCAGAGTACAGTTTGGCTGATTAAGCCCCCAAGACGACCTCAAATGGAAAAATGATCTACATAGGTTGTCTTTGTCTCGTCGAAACGATCGATTTTGATATAACAATCATCCAAATCCGAGTTCATATGCAAAATTTAGAGCAATCGGAGTGTAGGCCTGTCACAAGGCGAGATGTGGCGCGCCCCACCAGACACATGTCTGATGGGTAGCGCGAGGGAATAGCCTGTTTTGCACGATCGATTTGACCCTAAAGATGACCTCTGATTAGAAAACGTTCAACATGAAAGCTGTTCGCCTCGTCGAAACGGTCAAGATTGCTTTTGGGCTCGTTTTCATCCGAGATCGTTTACCACCACAGAAAAAACCAGTAAGGTGCAGCCAGTTTAAACCGAACAGTTTTGGAAAGTTTGGACAAAACTAATCCGAATTTGACTAGGGTTTTGGACGTGAATCCAAGCCTTTTCCTTGCATGGAAAGTCCAGCCGCCTCTTATATATCTAAGGGGTGAACGCCGATTGAACAACACATAATCGATCAAATCATCTACCACTTTTTATCTTTAATCTTTTTCTCCTTAACCCTAGTTCTTCTTCTTCCTCATTCTTCGTTCGTTCTTCTTGTTGCAGGGCGGCGAACCTCGAGGCCCTAGGGGCGATCAGGTCGACCTAGGGTAGCCCATAGCCGCTGCGCGCCCTGACGGGGTCCCTCCCGGGCGTGTCGGGTTTCGGTTCCTCAAAAGCGCCCGCCGGATTGTCTTGCATACAGCACTTCCGGCAGGTCTCCTTCGACGTGAGCTGGGTGCATCACCCCCGGCGTCGAGGGTACATGGTGACGTGTTCGTGTGTGAACACACTTTTTGGCGACTCCACTGGGGACGAAGCTTTGAACGGTCTCCAGCCCGTTCTTGCTACGAAGAGAGCGTCATCTAGGGTTTGCGCTCTACAAAGGTAATATTAATACCCAATTAACTTATGTAGATGCAAATAATGCATATATTGTTGCTAGATCGTTTAATCAGCATAATGTGTCGGCTAGCCCTAATTTTATCAATCAGGCATCTAGTTATGCATAACAGCTGATTCAGAATAATCTTCATGCTTTAACTTCATATAATTTTAGCAACATGCAACATATGTATCCCAACTCCCATGCATCGGCAACCCCAGAAATTTATATGTTGATGAACAACATGATGAGTTCGGTTAATCAAGTTGAAACACCTCATGTAGGAACTTTCAATAGCATGCAACAAAGTGTTTCACCTTTTTATTCATCAGCAACTAATTTGCAACATGTTAATCTGAACATGCCGGTGGATAGGGGAATTGGCCATGCTACTACTAGTTATTCAGCAAATTGCCCTCAACAATCATATGCTACACCTCATGCTACTAATTTTTTGGCACCATATGCAACTGTAGGTATTCATAATTCGGCATCACACCTTCATGCTAATAGCCGAATAAGTGAAAATTATGTAGGATCACATGTGTGTTCACCTACTACCGTAGCATATCATGTCCCCCCTACACAATTACAGAATTTCGGCAACATCTCATTGCCGAAAGAGTCTAAGAGCATCGAGGGGCAACCATATCCAGACTGGGTAGTTGACAACAAGCTTACATTGTGCAACTGCATTCGAAAGGAACTAATAGAAGGCGGGAAGCCTCATGATTTTGTTGCAGTAAAAGCTAGAGTTGTGCAAATGATGAATTCATATAGTGTTGTACCATCCAGTGCACCCCCTAAACAATTCCAAATTTTCGGCACCTCATTGCCGAAAAAGTCTCAAAGTATTGGGGGGCAATCTTATGAGAAGTGGATGTAAATTGAGATGAAAAAGTTTAAAGCTCGCCAAGCTAAGATGTGGGAAAAAATTAGACAAGAGCGAGAAGGCTTGCAAATACAAAAAGGTAAAAGTATTGATTCAGGTAACCAAGAAAATTCGGTTATTAAAAAAGCCGAATCAAATACTATGTGTGCTGAATCTATTGAAGAAAAAGAGGATGCCGAGGCAATGGGAGCCAACTGAAAACGGAACAAAGTATCATTCAAATTACACCACCATCATGCTCTCCCGACATATTCAAAGAGGTATGTCTATCAAGTGATTTACCTATTTTCAGATTTGGTCGCCACTTTATTGTTGATGCATGTATTAGAAAAAAATATTATAAGTAATTTTGACAGACCAATCATGAAGGGAAATTTACTTGTTAGTAATAAAATTGTTAATGAGCATATTGGTCAATACATTGTACCATTCAAAGAGACTGATGGTGACTTTTTATTGCAGCCAAAGCTTTTCTCATTGCTTTATTTAAAGTACATATCTAATTGGGTAGCTTTTCTTGCTTCATACTTGGCTTACGCATGGTCTCAATTGAGACATGTATGTTCTAACTATTTTGATTTCAGAAATTTAAAGCCAAGGTTATACTTTGTTCAGAAAACCAATGATAGTATAAATTGTTTTTCAAAAACATCGGTAAAAGAATGCAAAATAAAGTTCATAGCCGAATGGAATGATACAAAATCTGAACCATTCGTTTGCTTAACTCCAAAGCCGTTCTCACAGCAAGATCGTCTAGAAAATAAAAAAATACCTTCAATTCAAGCATGTGTGATCAAATATTTGATTTGTTCTTGAGAAATAATTATATTAGAATTCTTGATCACCATGTTGAGCCAGCTGTCCAGGGATGAATGTATTCTAAGTTGCATGATTCGTCCAAGCATAATTTTGAGGATTGCAACATGTTTTGTCAAATAGTTAAATCAGCCATTGATAAAGGATGATTGAAATTTGTTGAGACACCAAGAGATGACCAGTCTATTCCGATTGGTCCCGATGGTAGAAAGTTTTTGCATCGGCTACTTCAAGCCGATCCATTTAAAGAGAAGGTAAAAACTGCAGGTGATGGGATCAAGCTTTCAAGTAAAGAAGTTGTTGAAGAGCATAATGAACATAATCTTGAGGAATTCCATCGAAGCTACAATGGAGACGCCAAGGACTCGGGGGCAGCAAGCAAATCCAATGGTCGATGAAAGCAAACCAAAAGAAAATAAAGGCCAAAATAAGCGCAAGTGTAAGAGATCAAAAATCACCTTCGCTCAACTATTGGATAAATATCAAAAGAAGAGTGAAGAGAAGAATGCTTATCGGCCAAATCATGCAAAGAAACCAAGATCACCCCCAAGGCGCAAATATGAGGATCAGTATTGGCAAAGTGAGAATTTTAGTGCAACATATTCATATCCTTGTTTTGGTCCGCCAATGCCAATGCCGTGGATGCCTCCCTATGCTTATATAGATCCATATCCATCATGGGACAGGTATGATACAAGGGCACATTCTCCATCTTGTTTTAGACCATCTCACCAATATTATGCAGCTCCGAGAAGATCAACATTTGAACAATCACATGTTAGAGACTGTTTCAATCATAAGGAATCGGTCCGGACCCCATGGACGAAGAAAGAGGTGGTCAAGAAAGTATACCGGGTAAGGAAAGATGGTCATAAGTGTGCTACTTCAGATTTGATCTCAAATAAGAAAGAGCCAATTAAAGTGTTGACATTGGCTACAAAAGGCAAAGAATTGGAGCAATGAATTGTTAAAAATAAAAGTGCCAAATCTGAAGAAAAGAAGATGAAGGTGCACAAGGCCAAAAAGAATTGACATTGGTCAAAACAGAATCACAGCAGAAATGCCCACTCGGCTTATCATATTGGCAAAAGAAGAAATTCCAAAAACTTAGTGCACAAGAACTTGAAGAAAGGAACATGGCATGGGTTCCCAAACAAAGTTCTCAAAATAAGAATTATGTGCAAGCTTCCATTACAAGAAGTGCGGCAAAGGTGAAGAAGGAAAATATTGAAAACTATGAAGGACCAAGCCGAAGGTTTCAGAAAGTTCGTTCTACACATTGTCTATATTCTTAAACTATGTCGTTAACGCCTATGCCATGGAATTCGTCATCAGGTATGATTGGTGACCCTCAGTGGGCTTATTTTAATCCGTGGATGCAATTACCAAGTCACTATACATTTGATTAGCTACAAGTTTGTTGCTAGTCCAAAGGACCGAAATACTTGATTTGTCATTTCATTTGTTTATTTCGGCTATACATGCTTTGAATGAAGTTTACATGGTAATGGTCGATATTTATCTATCGTCCTAAGAGTATGTCAATGCATGGCCGGTGTAGTATTCTAACATCGTCCTTAGTTTGATTGGAGAGCGAGACAAGGTACGTGCTCATGGAAATTTATATGTATGCGTATATTATAATTGAATGGATTTGAGACATCATGACCGATGTCATTGAATATATGCTACATAGACCAATTCATAGCTGCAGAATTGGTTAGTGGGCTTATACTTTGTTTGGATATGGTTTGGCTTATGCAACTTTGAAATCTATAATAGGCCAAATCATAGCTGATTTTATTACTGAACATCGGATTAATGTCATGCATATTATTAATATTAGCCTTGTCTCTCTAGCACTATGGAGATTATATATTGATGGTTAAATTTGTAGCAATGGCCAAGGTGTTGGTGTTGTTTATATATCTCCTCATGGTGCTGTTTTTTGAAAGCCTCGTGCCGTTTAGAGTATTTCTGCACAATAATCAGGCCGAATATGAAGCATTGTTATTCGGTTAGAGATATTGTTTGCCATAGGTGATACACATATTGAGGCTTTTGGTGATCGTTATTCGTAGTTCAACTAATATCCATAGTTTTTGTATGTTTTGATGAATCACTTCATGTTTATTTTGATAAATGTCTAGATATATTTGTACTTTGGATTATTTTAGCATTGCTCATATATCTAGACATGATAATTGGAGATAGTTAGCTTAGTAAGCATCCGGATACCATGCCGGTCATGGTGTATTGCACATCTATCAATAGCTGATGCTTATTCTTGCCAACATAGGTAAGGCCGAATTGGAGCTCACCACATCGGCCACTAATGAAACGTTTATGCAGACAAAGTAAGGATTCGGGAAAGTTCATTGTTGATTATCTGCAAGATCCTGGCAGAAGGGTGGACAATATGGTTGATGGATGGTCTTGACATGCATACCTATGGAACTTTATAGTCGGATTAATGAAGTTGGGAAAGTCACCCAAGCTTGCATCAATATATTCACACAAGCAAATGGAAACATGATCTCCATGGGTTGTCTTCGCCTCGTCGAAACGATCGATTTTTATATAAAAATCGTCCAAATATGAGTTCATATGCAAAAGTTAGAGCAATCAGAGTGCAGCCCTGTCACGAGGCAAGATGTGGCGCGCACCACCGGACACATGTCTGATGGGTAGCGCGAGGGAATAGCCTGTTTTGTGCGGCCGATATAACCCTCAAGATTACCTCTGATCAAAAAATGTTCAACATAAAAGTTGCTCGTCTCGTCGAAACGGTCAAGATTGCTTTTGGGCTCGCTTCCATCCGAGATCGTTTAAACCAAACAGTTTTGGAAAGTTCGGACAAAACTAATCTGAATTTGACTAGGGTTTTGAACGTGAATCCAAGCCTTTTCCTTGCACGGGAAGTCCATCCGCCTCTTATATATCTAAGGGGTGATGGCTGATTGAACAACACACAATCGATCAAATCATTTACCACTTTTTATCTATTATCTTTTCTCCTTAACCCTAGTTCTTCTTCTTCCTCGTTCTTCGTTCATTCTTTGTAACATCCCAAATTTTCAATTTGGAATGTTATACATTAGATCATTATTGCATATCATATTTTACTTGCTTTTGGTTTTGATCCTAGAAATTCTACGCAACTCAATGGCCCACGGAGAGAGTTGGGGATTTCGTTATTTTCATATTTGAGTTTTCTCAAAAATTGAGAATAGGATCATTTGATTTTAATTATTTATCATCAATTTATTCTATTACAAAAATATGAGAGAGAGAATAAAATGACTTTCCCAAAATAAATAAATGTTGAGGATGTAATAATAAAATCAAGTAAGATTTTATTTCGGAGTTTTTCGGTATTTTATTTGAATTTAGGAAAAATGTGCGTTTTTCAAAATTGTATTTAGGCCCCAAATAAATGTTCACCTCGTGCGGCATGATTTTAGAAGCCCGGGAAAATTTATTTCGGGATTTTTGGAGTCCGTTTAGTACTTCTTTTTATTTTTTCTTCTGCGCGTAATTATTAAAAAAACGCGCGCACCGACCTAACCGGGCCGTGTCCGACTAGGACTCATGGCCCGGCTGGCTTTATAAGCCGCAGCCCAGCCCCGGCCCAAACCCTAGCCGCCAGCCCCGCCCGCCCTCAAGCCCCGCGCCGCCCGCCCTCACCGCCGCCGCCCGCCGCCGCCAACGCCTCGCCGGACCCCGCCGCCGCATCGCCGGACCCCGCCGCCGCATCGCCGGACACCGCCGTCGCCGACCCGCCGCCCGAGGTGCCTCAATTTCCGCGCCGCCGTTTTTCTCGAAAAACCGTTCGGTTTTTCGTCGTTTTTTTAGTTTCTGTTTTTTATTTAGATCGGTTTTTTTCGGTTTAGGTTAAATAGATGGCGTTCGCTCGTTCGTTCGTTTTAACGAACGTACTCGCCGTTTAGATCCGATTAACGAACATTCGTTCGTTAATCCGTTCGTCGTTTTTCTTTTTCTCAGATTTTCCGCGATTATTTTCTGATCGCGATTTCTGATCCGATTTTCGTTTTAGTATAACTTTTTGCTCGTTTATCAGAATCAGGCGATTCAAGCGCCTGGAGTTTCGTCTCGTAACCCTCTATCCGTCTAACCAACTTAAACAAGTTTTTGCCACTGTAAAAATTGCCTTAGATCCAGATTAGTAGAACGAAGTTGTTTTCTTTCACCGTTTGACTTTCGTTGCTTCGTTCGATTTGATTCTTTTTACAAACCAGAGTTCTTAAGTTGAACTTTCTGGTTAGATCTCTTACTGGAGTTTTACCTGTGCATTAGATGAGTACTTAGTGTATGCTTGTTGTTTGTCTATGATAGAATACCCGGAGTGCGCCGCCTGTTACTTCGAATCTCTAGGTTTCGCGGATCATCAGCAAGGCAAGTAACACTTGATCATACCTTTCCTACTACCCAGTTTTATGCATTAGATCAAATCCTCAAACATTGCATGATTAGGATCTAATTAAATTGTGGGATGGGAAGTAGTTGAGGTAGAACCTATTACATGTTTATTATCAAACCTTTGGGAGTTACTTCTACGTTTGCTTATTATTGCTATGCTATGCTAGTAGACGTGGATTGGGTGAGTGATATCCATGACAGATGTGAGTTTGTTAATTAATGGTTTATCTAAGGTGGCAACTTAAACACACATCTGGGTGGATTGAGGCAACTGGGTAATCCAGGATTTGTCTGTTTTCTTTTGGACCGCCACCCAGGCTCAAAGGGATCATGATATTTTTCATGCTAGAAACTTCCGTGTGCAGCCACAAGCTATTATGGGCTCTAGCATAGTTGACTAAGTCGTGCAAACTCTTATAGTGGTAGACTAGCAGATGTAGGGGATGTAGGTGGTACGGTCTACCCGATCGTAAGGTGCTAGCGCTTCTAAAAAACTATGTCTCGGTCATCCATCTTCTCAAACACCATGTAGTGCGAGAAACCAAACGGAGGCGATCGAGTCTTGTGGGGAAAAGTGCGCAAACCTCTGCAGAGTGTATAACTAATCATGGTTAGTCGTGTCCCCGGTTATGGACATCTTGAGTATCTAGTACCTGGATTATCATGTGAATCTCAACATGTTACCCTAAATTAATTTGGTTGGGTTTTGTTTAATGATGTTTAATTGGGATTGAGAATGTTGTCAACCATTCTCAATGTTTAGCAACCACCATGATAGTTAAATAAATTTATTCCTTTGCAGTAGGAAAAAATTGGCTTTTCGCAAAAACTATAACCATAGAGCTCTCCACCAGCCAAATATGCATATAGAATAGCTGTTTCATTCCATTACTCTCTATGTGTTACATTGCCAGCATATTCCATGTGCTGACCCATTTTCGGGCTGCAACGTTAATGTTGCAGACTTTTCTGACGACGATTAAGGAGTTTTTAGGTCGTGGTTCTATACTCAGTGATGCCGTTCGAGTTGATGGACTCGCTTATCTTCCAAGCCTTCCGCTGTTATCGTTATTAGATGGCCTTAAGCCATGTTTATTGTAATAAGTTCTCTATTGAGACACTCGATGTAATAAGTGTTTGATTGCTACTCTGTTATAAATCCTCCGAGTACTGTGTGGTGTCAGCATTACTGATCCAGGGATGACACCGGAGCACAGAGATTGGACCGTTTGAGGTGTGGTCGCTACAGAGATGGTATCAGAGCACATGCTGACTGTAGGACACGACCACTAAGCTAAAGACCTAGATCACTACCTACTCTCTTCTCTTCTGACTCCTCATCTTTTCTACTCTTTTAGGATGGCGGATGCAAGGAACAATTTCACGCAACCGGATGAAGATACACCCTTTGGACGTCACTTGAAGGAAGTCACTAGATACCTGAACATAGGAGTACCAAGCTTCACCGGAACCAACAACGCCACATTACCTGAAGAAGAGCGTTGGATGATACAAGTTCAAGTTCCAGGAAGGACGTTCATGCCAGTCACTGAGCCCATAGAGTTTTCTTTTGATGCACAAACTTGGAGTCTAGGAAAGAGCATGGCAGCTCACATCGCCATAGGACGCATTGGAGAAGTCTACTACAATGATCTCAAGGATACTCTCCAGCAGATTTGTGGACGCCGAGATGAGCACTGGGAGATGATCATCACCAGGAATGATAGATCCAGCTTTTATCCAGGAGTTAAACCAGCACATTCGACGTCAGGAGAACCAGATGTGCGCCGACATGATAGAACTGAAGAAGGCAAGGACAAGAATCAAGGAACTAGAGGAAGAACTCAAGGCTACACATGAAGATTATGAAGAAGAAATTGAAGTATTAGTGGATAAGAATGCCTACCTAACACTGAAGATTGGGATATTCATGGGAGGCCCTACACCAGTAGATGAAGACGAAGAACCCAAGGAGATACGCCCGGAAGACTACATCATCATCGACGACACCGATTCAGATCCAGATGATAGCGATGATGACTATGTTGATGAAGCCGGAGCAGATATCATGGAGTCTGCAACCGAAGAATATTTCTAGTAGACCACCTCATCAGTAGTAGTAGTCCACCATGTAAATATTATAGTCCGAGCACTTTTGCGATAGTTAGATCGATTGTATGCCCTTGTTTGATTGAATGAATGAAGTGAATTGTTTGATTTTGCTCATGTGCATATGGGTAGTGTTTTCTCTTTAGGCCCCCTCTATTCTTAAATCTCATCTTTTCTAAACCCTCAGATGCCTCCGAGACGTGACCTCGGATTTACCTTTCCACCGGAGCTCACTCAGTTGATCCAGCAGCAGAACACATTGATGCAGTTGCTAGTCCAGAATCAGAATCAGGGGAACAACAACAACAATCCACCACCACCACCTGTTGATCATTTAGCCCATTTTCTTAGGATGAACCCGCCGGTGTTTTCCAGTAGCACCGAGCCAATAGTAGCAGATGATTGGCTCCGCAAGACAGCTAGAGAGTTGACCACAACAGGATGCACGGATGCGGAGAAGGTGAAGTTTGCCGCACATCAGCTTCAAGGACCCGCAGCATCATCGTGGGAGAATTTCACAGCCACTTTCCCTGTCGACACTGTCACATGGGACCAGTTTCAGTAGGATTTTCGAACTGCCCATGTTTCGGCAGGAGCTATGGCCTTGAAGAAGAGAGAGTTTCACAACTTGCGCCAAGGAGGATGGACAGTTGGCCAGTACGTGGAGGACTTTAGTAAATTAGCATGTTATGCCCCAGATGACGTTGCTATGGATGCAGCTAAGAAGGAGAAGTTTCTGGAAGGACTGAATGATGAGTTCAGCATGCAGTTGATGGTAGCAACCTTCAACAACTACCAGGAGTTGGTAGATCGTGCTCTTATGATTGAAGGGAAGCAGCAGCAAATTGAAAGTCGCAAGAGGAAGTATGCACAAGGAAAGTACAATTCAGGAGCTCAGCAAAAGCCACGTGTTACCCCTAGACCGGGAGGACTTTTTCAGCATACCCATGGAGGAGGTAGCTCGCACAATCACAATGGCCCCAGGAATGGTAATGGTAATGGAGGAAGCAACGGCCAGAACCGCACCAACCCATCAACCCCAGCCAAGAAAGACCTGATCCAAGTCACTTGCTTTAAGTGTTCGAAGACCGGACATTATGCCAATGAATGTCCTGAATTACAATATGGAAATAGCAATGGAAGCTCTGGGAAGAAGCCGAACCCTTTCAACAGGGGATAGGTGAACCACGTTAGCGTGGAGGAGGTTGAAGCTCAGCCTGATGCAGTAATAGGTAAGTGTTTGGTTAAGTCATTTACTGCACTCGTTCTTTTTGATACTGGTGCATCGCATTCATACATCTCAATGGGATTTGTGGATAAGTATAACCTGTCAACCCAAGCCCTTAGGTCACCCATGTTAGTAACCTCGCCTGGAGCAGAATATATGGCTAGTCGATGGTGTGATCGGTTACCGTTAAGGATTGGTAACTATGTTTTTCCCTCAGACCTAATAGTATTGGAATCCCAAGGATTGGATGTGATATTAGGCATGGATTGGTTATCAAAGTATGAAGGGAATATTGAATGTGCTAGTAAGTCAATTTTGCTTACCACCCCATAAGGGAGAAGGATCAAGTATGAATCCCGACATGTGCCAAAGAGGACTGAAGTAAATGTCTTAACAGGAGTTGTGCAGGAGGAAGTACTAGTGGTAAAGGAATTCCCTGATGTATTTCCAGAGGAGTTGCCAGGCATGCCACCAGATGGAGACATTGAGTTTTTGATTGAGCTATTGCCAGGCACAGGGCCAATATCGAAGAGACCATACAGGATGCCTGCAAAGGATTTGGTGGAGATTAAGAAGCAAATTAAGGAGTTACTGGATAAAGGTTATATTCGCCCAAGTTCTTCACCTTGGGGATCGCCAGTACTTCTAGTGGAGAAGAAGGATGGATCGTTAAGGATGGTTGTCGATTATCGAGGATTGAATGAAGTAACAATCAAGAACAAGTACCCACTATCGATGATCAATGATCTGTTTGAGCGATTGCAAGGAGCTAAGGTATTTTCGAAGATCGATCTGCGATCAGGATACCACCGGTTGAAGATTCGGGAACAGGATATACCCAAGACGGCTTTTACCACCAGGTATGGGTTGTATGAGTATACCGTTATGTCATTTGGTCTGACTAATGCACCTGCATATTTTATAAACATGATGAACAAAGTCTTTATGGAGTTTTTGGATAAGTTTGTCATAGTGTTCATTGATGATATCCCGGTTTACTCAAAGAATGAAGAGGATCATAAGGAACATTTGTGTTTGGTTCTTGGAGAGCTCAGGGAACATCAATTATATGCCAAGTTGAGCAAATGTGAGTTTTGGTTGAAGGAAGTAGGATTCCTCGGACACGTTATATCCGGAGAAGGAATAGCAGTTGACCCCACAAAGGTTATCACTGTGACCAATTGGGAAGCACCAACAACAGTTGGAGAGATCCAGAGTTTTCTTGGACTCGCAGGATACTACCGGAGATTTATTGAAAATTTCTCAAAGATTGCGAAGCCTATGACGGAGTTGTTGAAGAAAGATACCAAGTTCATACGGACGAAGGAATGTGAGGCTAGTTTCCAGGAGTTGAAGAAATGTTTGGTTACTTCACCAGTGTTGATTTTGCCAGACCAGACCAAGGATTATGAGGTGTATTGCGACGCTTCACATTAAGGACTTGGAGCAGTGCTTATGCAGGAAGGGAGAGTTGTTTCATATGCCTCACAACAGCTTAAGCCTCATGCGTTGAATTATGCTACGCATGATTTGGAGTTAGCAGCCGTAGTGCATGCACTGAAGACTTGGAGACATTTTCTGATTGGAAACCATTGCGAGGTGTATACGGATCATAAGAGTTTGAAGTATATTTTCACACAGAAGGAGTTGAATCTCAGACAAAGGAGATGGTTGGAGCTCATCAAGGATTATGATATGATATTGCATTATCACCCCGGAAAGGCTAATGTAGTAGCCGACACATTAAGCCGTAAGAGTCATGTCAACACCCTAATGATGGGAGAATTACCAAGGGAGTTAGTCAAAAATCTTCAAGAGTTAAGTTTAGAAATAGTCCTGAGAGGCTATGTAGCAGCATTGGAGATTCAGTCTACATTGATGGATAAAATCAGAGAAGCCGAAAGGACTGACGAGGAGATTGCTTCTATTAAGGAGAAACTTAGCAAAGGAAAGGCTAAGGGATTTCGTGAGGATGAGCACGATACCCTATGGTTTGAAGACCGTGTTTACGTGCCCAATGACCCGGAGATTAGGAAGTTGATACTGCAAGAGGTACATGATTCACCATATTCGATTCACCCAGGAAATACCAAGATGTATTTGGATTTGAAGGACATTTTCTGGTGGACCAGAATGAAGAAGGATATTGTGGAGTATGTAGCAGTTTGTGATGTATGTCAGAGAGTGAAGGCAGAGCATCAGAAGCCAGCAGGATTGCTACAACTCTTGCCGATACCCGAATGGAAGTAGGATAAGCTAGGCATGGATTTTATTACAGGATTGCCCAGAACACGTTCAGGATATGACTCGATTTGGGTTGTAGTCGATTGTTTGACAAAGGTAGCTCATTTCATCCCGGTAAAGACCACTTACACCAGTGCTAAGTTGGCAAAGATATACATGAACAGGATAGTATGTCTGCATGGAGTTCCAAGGAGTATCGTATCAGATACAGGAACCCAGTTTACGTCAAAGTTCTGGAAGCAGTTGCACGAAACTTTGGGAACCAGGCTAAAATTCATTACAACTTTTCATCCATAGACCGGTGGACACACCGAGAGAGTCAATCAGATTTTGGAGGATATGCTAAGAGCTTGTGCGCTAGATTACAGATCTAGTTGGGACGACAATTTGTGTTACATTGCCAGCATATTCCATGTGCTAACCCATTTTCGGGCTGCAACGTTAATGTTGCAGACTTTTCAGACGACAATTAAGGAGTTTTTAGGTCGTGGTTCTATACTCAGTGATGCCGTTGGAGTTGATGGACTCGCTTATCTTTGAAGCCTTCCATTGTTATCATTATTAGATGGCCTTAAGCCATGTTTATTGTAATAAGTTCTCTATTGAGACACTCGATGTAATAAGTGTGTGATTGCTATTCTATTATAAATCCTCCGAGTACTGTGTGGTGTCAGCATTACTGATCCAGGGATGACACCGGAGCATAGAGATTGGACCGTTTGAGGTTGTAGGGAGGCGAACATCAAGGCCCTAGGGGCGATCAGGTCGACTTAGGGTAGCCCATAGCCACCGCGCGCCCTGACGGGGTCCCCTCGGGCATGTGGTGTTTCGGGTCCCCAAAAGTGGCCGCCAGATTGTCTTGCGTACCACGCTTCCGGCAGGTCTCCTTCGACATGAGCTGCGGTGCATCACCCCCGGCGTCGAGGGTACATGGTGATGTGTTCGTGTGTGAACACCGGTCAAGGGCCACGTCAACAGGTTAACTAACGTGTGGGGTCCACGTCAACAGGCAACCATTTGCCTCGCCGTTTGCTCCTATGGGTTCCTCTAGTTCGCGCGCATCCATAGGAGTAAGTAAGAGGAGCTGGGGTGAGCTGTGGTGTCGACGGTGGCAAGCGTGGCGGTGGCCGGTGTTCGGGAGCAGATGGGTTCGGGGCTGTGATGCGCTAGGGGGAGGAGCTGATGGGCTAGGTGGCATCCGCAGGCCACCAGAAGCACGCTGGTGCCACAGGTTCGAGCAGAGGGGCTCGGGTCAAGGAAGCTAGCCGGCCATGGCGCACGGTGGTGCTCGGGCACGTGGGCGATGGTGCTACGACACGGGAATGAGCAAAAGGAAGGAGGGGAAACAGAGTGGAGCTCACAGTGAGGTCGTCGACGGTCTCATTTGGCTCAGGGCATCCTTGATGGTGCAAATCGGCGACGAAGAGCTCGGGTGCCCAAGGTTGAAGACGAGGTTGATGAGGCCGTTGTAGGGATGCTGGCGATGCGTGGCTCGGCGGAGAGCTTCAGTGCGAGGAGATGGAGCTCGTGGTCATGGGGACGAGGCGAAGCAGTGGCTCTGGGCGCGGTGGCAGCAAACGGCGGCGACAGCGCATTCGGTGAGGTGGGGAACGGAGAGGGAGAGAGAGCTAGCTAGGGGAAAGAGAGAGGTGCATGGGGAGGCCGAGGGGGTTCCGTGGGTTGCGTGACTTCATCCAGAGAGGCCCAGGGCAAAGCGGCTAGCAGGAGGTGGCGAGGCGCGTGCTCGCGCGCGTCGGCCACGCGCACTGTCCTCCTGGCCTGGTGGAGAAGACGACTGGCAGGCGCCAGTGGGCTGGGCCGGCATAGTGCCAGGCCAGGTAAGTGGCCCAGGTGAGTGCTTCTCTCTCTTTTTATTTATGTTTTCTATTTATTTTTGTTTTGTTTTGATTTAGTAAAAAATACTAAACCATTTGGTAAATTGCTGAAAATAATTGTGGGCACTTGTGAAATTATTTCCAACAGCCCTCAACTAGTTTCACCATTATTAGAACATTTAAATTGTTTATAGAATTTCAATGCCCCAATTCAAATACAATTTGGAATAATTCAAAAATCCAGAATGTCCTAGAGATATGTGCACCATTTTTGGAAGAGATTTTTAGCCAATTCAAAAATGATGAACTTTTCTGCAGGGCATTTTGGGTTCATTGAACATATTTTTATTTGAACCTAGTTGAATTCATTTGGTGCTAGGGTTTGAACATCCCCAATTCAAATTCTTTTGAATTTAAACATGATGCAGGGATGCTCATAGATGCAACTAATTATAAGCAATTCTACGGTTGTCACATGGGCTCCACTACTAATCATTAGGAAACAACACATAGTAATGACCAAGGTCCTTGTCGAACTCCCACCTGAGTTCGGTAGCATCACCTGCACTGGTATCATCGGCACCTTGAACTGTTTGGAAGTATCCATGAGTCACGACGACTCAGCAGCCTCACACCCGCAAGGTCAAGACTATTTAAGTTTATGGGTAGGATAAGGTAATGAGGTGGAGCTGCAACAAGTGCTAAGCAAATATCACTACTAGGAAAAGGCCGACTAATGGCGCACCAGTTTTGCCTACTAATGGCGCATCACTGGTGCGCCATTACTAGCACGCCACTAGTAATTTTTACTAATGGCGCACCACTGGTGCGCCATTAGTATCTGGTATACTAATGGCGCACCACTGGTGCGCCATTAGTATAGGCCACGGTGCGCCATTAGTATAGGCCACTGGTGCGCCATTAGTATAGGCCACGGTGCGCCATTAGTATAGGCCACTGGTGCGCCATTAGTATAGGCCACGGTGCGCCATTAGTATTTTTGAATTTTGAAGGCGGGAAAATAGTAGTGGCGCATCGTCTAACCCCCACCGTGCGCCATTGCTATTTTTTAATTTTGAATTTGGATCTGGATCATGAATTTTTTGCCCATTTTTTGCTAGGTTTTTTTGCTCATTTTTTGGCACGATATTATTTCAAATTTTGTTCCTGTTTTTGGATCTTGTATGTTCTTTTGCCGTGTTCTTTTGCCGGAGAGGAGTTCGCCGGAGAGGAGGAGGAGGAGGTCACCGGAGAGGCGCTCGCCTACATCGCCGGAGAGGAGGAGGAGGTCGCCGGAGAGGAGTTCACCGAAGCATCGGAGAGGAGGAAGGAGAAACCATGAGGGAATGGGAGGAGAGGAGGGAGGAGGAGCTCACCGGAGAGGAGGGAGGAGAAACCGTGAGGGGAGGGGAGGGGAGGAGCGGAGGGAGGAGGAGGTTCCTGGAGAGGAGGAGGTCACCGGAGAGGAGGAGGAGGTCGCCGGGGAGGAGGAGGAGGTCGCCGGAGAGGAGAAGGAGGTCGCCGGAGAGGAGGAGGAGGAGGTCGCCGGAGAGGAGGAGGAGGAGGTCGCCGGAGAGGAGGAGGGTAGTATGGTGGAGGAGAGAAGGGAAGATGGAGTGGAGGAGAGGAGGAGATGGAGTGGAGGAGAGGAGGAGATGGAGTGGAGGAGAGGTGGAGTGGAGGAGGTGCGCCCAGCCATATATACGACATAGTAATGGCGCACCGTGGGCAGGTGCGCCATTACTAACTTTTTTTATTTTATTTATTTATTTTGAATTTTGAAGGCGGGAAGATACTAATGGCGCACCATGGGCAGGTGCGCCATTAGTAACTTTTTTTTATTTTTTTGACTTATTTTGAATTTTGAAGGCGGGAAGATACTAATGGCGCACCATGGGCAGGTGCGCCATTAGTAAGTTTTTTTATTTTGTTGACTTATTTTGAATTTTGAAGGCAGGAAGATACTAATGACGCACCATGGGCAGGTGCGCCATTAGTAACTTTTTTTTATTATGTTGACTTATTTTGAATTTTGAAGGCAGGAAGATACTAATGGCGCACCATGGGCAGGTGCGCCATTAGTAAATTTTTTTTATTTTGTTGACTTATTTTGAATTTTGAAGGCGGGAAGATACTAATGGTGCACCATGGGCAGGTGCACCATTAGTAAGTTTGAATTTTTTTTGAATTTTTTTGCCTCTCCAGATCTTAAAAGCCCCGTATCTTTTTTTCTGTTAGGTTTTTGAGGATTTTGAAAATGTTTAACGGATGGGCAGGTGCGCCAAATGTTTAATGTTCATCTACTCGGATGTAACTTTTCGAGTAGATGATTTTTCATATAAAAAACTTTTTCATCCGAGTTCGTACGCAAAAGTTATGCCCATTTTTACAAATTCTCGAGAGATTTTGCAAAAAATCGAAAATTCATGTTTGTAAATTTTGCTAACAACTAGACCACATGTCACATGGGAATCTTATTTTCTTTTATTTTTTTGACATTTCTATCATTTTCTTTTTTTTTGAAACTGAAAACCGGTCCACGGGGGGGGGGGGGGGGTGCATTCGGGCGAATGTTTGGGCCAAGTTACTAATGGCGCACCCTGGCATGGTGCGCCATTACTAGTTCAACTAGTAATGGCGCACCACTCCCACGGTGCGCCATTAGTAGTTTTGAAAAAAATTTAAATTTTTTTTACTAATGGTGCACCGTGGATGTGGTGCGCCATTACTAGTTCAACTAGTAATGGCGCACCACTCCCACGGTGCGCCATTAGTAGTTTTGAAAAAATTAAGAAAAAAATTTACTAATGGTGCACCATGGACGTGGTGCGCCATTAGTATTTGCACACTAATGGCGCACCAACACATGGTGCGCCATTAGTATATAGTAATGGCGCACCACATGTCTGGTGCGCTATTAGTGTCAATTCCATCTATAGCCCTTTTCCTAGTAGTGTATGGTGGCTAACATACGCAAATAAGAGTAAGATGAGAAGATACGCAATGGACGTGAAGCTAGAAGTGATCAAGAAGTGATCCTGAAACTAGTTACATTCAAACATAACCCAAGACCGTGTTCACTTCCAGGACTCCACGGAAAAGAGACCATCATGGCTATACACGCGGTTGATTCATTTTAATTAAGTCAAGTGTCAAGTTATCTACAACCAGATATTAACAAATTCCCATCTGCCTCATAACCACGGGTTGTTGGAGATATGCCCTAGAGGCAATCATGTATGATGATATTTCCTATGTGTTTATGAATAAAGAGAGTCCTTGGACATTTTCAATGATGTGTATCAGCAAGTACGTGACTTGTTCGTGGGACTATGCATTGTATGATGACTGTCCTAAAAGGTCCCTAGTCGAAAGGGTTGTGTGGACGCACAGCCGACTAGACTAGCATATGACACGGTCGATGTCTTGATCTCACTAGAAATGGAGCATTGGATGCTAACCAGATAATATGGAATTGGAAGGATCTGGTTGAATTCGACGTAGTTAGATCCGAGTCGAGATAAGGTCTAAGTCGGACAGACCCAACTATGAGACGCAGCGATATGTCATATGTGAGTCTCTAGTACAACATATGTTCTATGTCCTAAGACCTGAGCTGGCGCATGAACTCGGGATGGTGACAAACTTGCTTTGGGCCCACGAAACGCTACTCCATGACTGGGTAGTTACAAAGGTAGGTTTTGGGCTTGTCTAGACCCATGCTGCGAGACATGGTCGAGCAAGATGGGATTTCCCCTCCAATCGGGAGAGATATACTCCGGGCCCCTCTTATGATCACTGGAACGAGCAAGAAGTCAGGCTAGCACAAGGATGACAGACTCGCCTTGAGCCGGACAACATATATTGTGTGGCAAAAGGAATGGAAGTATGATGTGCAGGTTTGCCTAACAAGCTTCATAGTCTGTTTGGTGTTCGACATGCCTTGCTAGAGGCCGCTACCAACTGTGCAATTCGGAGGTGATCCGAACTGCGACCAAGTCGGCTTGAACCTAAGGGGTCGCGTTCTTAAGGGATGGAACCTACAAGGTCGCATCCTAGGAAACTGGTCGGATGTGATCCGAGCTGTATTCGAATTGTGGCCGAGTAGACTTATGGGCTTTAGGGTCCGTGCGAGGCCCAAGTGTTGTGCCCGCGACGGACGCCTATATAAAGTGGAGGTGCTGCACACTCACGCAATTTTGGTCGTTTCGGCGCTGTCACTAGGGTTTGCATGTGTTGCGAATAGACACCTCCACTGGCCGCCGGTTGTGTGATCGGATCTAGCAGTCCGCCACACGATGTTCCTCCTGCACGCGCGGATACCAATAGAGGCGGTGCACTTGCGCCGCTCTGGCGAACCAGTACGTGGGAACCAACTACCGGTTGTACAAGGGAGATCGGACGAGGAGGAGACGATCCACGCGGACGCGCTGCCCCAACTCTTCTTCTGCTGCACAGCACTGCGCGCCTAGTGGTAACGAATTGTGATCCATCTCCCGTAGCTTGTTCTTGCTTGTTCTGCGCGTAGGAAACTTACTTTGCAGTCGACGCACCCTACCATAGAACCCAACAGTGGTATCAGAGCCTCTGTTATCGGATTTGGATTCATATCGTATGCATATTAGATATGTGGAGGCTATAGATGAGATCTGTTGTCGTTGATAAGATTGGCTGTGTGCACGGTTGATGAGATCAACTGCACATGGCGATCGATGTGGCGATGTTTTCTTATGATCAGAATCGATGAGGTCATGACACAACCTACCCCTACCAGTCGGTATCCGCCATCGGGGTTTACAGTGAAACGTAAATCCGAATCGGGCACGCGACGCATGAGTGTAGCGCCTTGTATTTCGTATAGATCACTCAAACCGGTAGAATGCAATTCTATGCGTAACTTTATTTTGCAGGTTTGATGTGAATAGTATGGCTCATGTGTATGTGATGCATGTGTGTAAATTATACACGGCCTTCCTGTCACGTTTGTCAGCCGAAAGGAGCCAAAGTGCTGTCATTATATTGTATAACGACCTGCGTGTCGACTTGTGACTCTATGTAAAATTCATTACTAGTTGTAGTAGTTGGATAATAGATATCAGGTTGGTGGCTTGGCATCCCGGCGTGACAAACAAGATGGAGTTCCTAGATGGTCATCGGAGTCAGAGCCGACCTAGAAGGACATCCATGAAGGAGCCATACTATTTCACAATATATGTTTTACTTGTGATTGTTATGCTTATTTGTTTCTATGCATGTTAGAATGGTAGAAAGATCCCTCATGAATATCAAGTAAATTGCCATTCCCAATGTTGCACCTTCGCATGTCAAGTACGTCTAGTAGTGGGCTCATAAAATTGGGGTGCTGCTAGGTGTCCTTGAACTGAAGGGTTCGTGTCGGACACGGACATGCACTGCATTAGGTTAACTTGACAAGGCTATCAAAACGGTTTTGGGCCTTGTGGCAAAAGAAGTCAGGAGCCGGGGTATGAGATACCTACCCGACCAATAGGAGTCGTATAGAGATACGATTAGCAAGGAGTTGCTTATGGATAGGCATGTTGTCTAGCAGTGATGCTAAAGCTCACTAGTCGCATGTGCTAGTCGGATCCTGAATCACTGAGAGTTTGCGGAGGGATGCTGACTTTAGTGGGAGTATTTCTGTTTAAGGCTAGAATTACTCTACATAAACACATTGCTTAGTGATTGCATATTTTTCTGTTGTAGATCAATGGCACCACCTGCTCAACCCAACTTTGCATTGAAATCAATTCTGGAAAAGGATAAACTGAATGGAACAAACTTTACCACCTGGTATAGAAATTTGAGAATTGTTCTCAAGCACGATAAAAAGGAACATGTTCTAGAGGATCCGCTTCCAGAGGAACCTGCCGATAATGCTAGTACCACAACCAAGAATGCCTACCATAAACTCGTTGATGAATCAAACGAGATCAACTGCCTCATGCTGGCTTGTATGGAGCTCGATTTGCAACATCATTTCGAAGACGTTGGGGCTTTCGATATGATCGAGAGTCTCAAGAGCATGTTTCAGGTGCAGGCTAGGACCGAAAGGTTCAAAGTCTGGCGATCCTTGATGGATTGTAAGATGAAGGAAGGTGATCCACTGAGCCATCATGTGATCAATATGATCGGATATGTGCAAGCTTTGGATCGGTTGGGCTTCCCGCTCTTGGATGAGCTGGCTACTGATGTAGTTCTGGGTTCTCTTCCGCCCAGCTATGGGACGTTTATCTTGAACTATCATATGCATGGCATGGATAAGAAGCTCACTGAATTGCATGGGATGCTCAAAGTGGCAGAGCAGGATATTAAGAAAGGCACGCATCAAGTGCTGATGGTGCAGAAATAGGCTAAGTTCAAGAAGAGTTGGTCCAAGAAAAAGGCTAAGGCAAAGGGCACGAAGACGGTAATCTCCGCTGCTGCGCCAAAGTGTGGACCGGACTCAAAGACCATTTGCTATCATTGCAAGGAAACTGGTCACTGGAAGAGGAAATGTAGCAAGTGGCTTGCAGAGCATGGCAAGAAGCCCGGGAATGCTGCTTTAGGCAAAGGTACACTTGTTGCATATGTTATAGACATTTACCTTGCTGACATACCTAGCAGCTCTTGGGTATTTAATACCGAATCGGTTGTTCACATTTGCAACTCGATGCAGGGCTGGTAAGAACTAGGCATGTGGCACAAGGGGAGATTGACATCAGGGTCGGCAACAAAACAAGAGTTGCTGTGTTGGAGGTCGGCACGATGCAGCTCCAGCTTCCTTCTGGATTTATTTTGGAATTGAATAATTGTTATTACATTCCTGCACTTACTCAGAACATTATTTCTGCTTCATGCTTGATGAGCTAGGGTTCTGAATTCAATTTAAAGGACAATGGTTGTTTGATTTATTTGAATGGTATGTTCCATGGCTATGCACCAATTGTTGATGGGTTATTTATATTGAATCTAGAACAGGAACCGCTCTATAACGTGAATGTAAAGAGGCATAAGCCTAATGAGATAAATCTGACATACTTCTGGCATTGCCGGCTTGGACACACTAGTCTGAAACGCATGAAGAAGCTCCATGATGATGGACTCCTAACTTCGACTGACTTTGGATCATTCGAGACATGCGAATCATGCTTGCTTGGCAAGATGACTAAGTCCCCTTTCGCAAAGACTTGTGAGAGGGCATCCGAGCTGTTGGAACTGATACACAGTGATGTGTGTGGACCAATGAGCACAACTGCCAGAGGTGGCTATCAGTACTTCGTGACTTTTACCGACGACTTGAATAGATATGGATATATCTATTTGATGAGGCACAAGTCGGAAACTTTTGAAAAGTTCAAAGAGTTTCAAAATGAGGTTGAGAATCTGCTCGGCAAGACTATAAAACTTCTACGATCTGATCATGGAGGTGAGTACATGAGCCAGGGGTTTGATGATCATATGAAAAGCAGAGGTATAGTACCTCAGCTCACACCTCCGGGTACACCACAGAGAAATGGTGTATCAGAACGGAGGAATCATACCTTTTTTGGACATGGTTCGATCTATGATGAGCATATCGGATTTACCCTTGTCATTCTCGGGATACGCTCTAGAAACTGCACCTTTCACACTTAACAGGGTACCATCAAAATCCGTAGATAAGACACCACATGAGATATGGACCGGGAAGGCTCCCAGTTTGTCTTTTCTAAAGATTTGGGGTTGTGAAGCATTTGTCAAGCGACTTATGTCAGACAAGCTTACACCCAAGTCTGACAAATGCATATTCGTGGGATCTCCGAGGGAAACCTTGGGATATAGCTTCTACAATTGGGAAGAGAACAAAGTGTTTGTTGCTCAGAACGGGGTTTTCCTTGAGAAAGAGTTTCTCAGTCAGGAGGCCAGTGGGAGGGCGGTCCGACTTGAAGAAATTCGAGTACCACTCAGTGAAGGCTCGGCGGGTGATGAGATCATACCGGAGTCAGTCAGCGAACCTGTAGTGGAAGCGGCACCAGAACCACCGAGGTCAGAGAGATTGCGTAGAGTGCATGATGTATTGTTGCTAGAAAGCGACGAGCCGACCACGTATGCACAAGCGATGGTGAGCCCGAATTCCTAGGCATGGTTAGAGGCCATGAGACCCGAGTTAAAGTCCATGGATGAAAATCAAGTCTGGGACTTGGTTGATCCACCGCCTGGTGTAAAGGCCATTGGCTGCAAATGGGTCTTTAAGAAGAAAACCGATGTGGATGGAAATGTTCAGATCCACAAAGCTCGACTTGTCGCTAAAGGTTATGGACAAGTTCAAGGAATTGACTACGACGAGACTTACTCACCGGTAGTGAAGCTGAAGTCGGTCAGGATCGTACTAGCTATAGCTGCATATTTAGATTACAAGATATGGCAGATGGATGTCAAAACGGCTTTCCTTCATGGAAATTTAATCGAGGACGTGTATATGATACAACCCAAGGGTTTTGTCGATCCGACTAGCACTAGTAAATTATGGAAGCTCAAGAGATGCATTTATGGGTTGAGGCTAGCATCTCGGAGGTGGAACATACATTTTGATGAGGTAGTCACTAGTCTCGGTTTCATCAAAAGCGATGAGGACGCTTTTTTATACAAGTAGTTAAGTGGGAGCTCGATTGTGTTTTTGATCATGTATGTGGATGACATACTAATGATCGGAAATGATGTTTCGATGCTGAACTCGGTCAAGGAATCATTGAACGGCAAGTTTTCAATGAAGGACCTTGGTGAGGCAATTTACATTTTAGGCATCCAGATCTATGGTGATAGATCAAGTAGGCTGCTCGGCTTGAGCCAAAGCATGTAGATGGATAAAGTTTTGAAGCGGTTCAACATGAGTGAGGCCAAGAAAGGGTTCTTGCATGTCTCGCATGGTATAAGGCTAAGGGAGACTCTGAGTCCTTCGACATCTGATGAGCAAAGCAGGATGAGTCGGATTCCATATGCCTCGGCAATTGGATCCATCATGTATGCCATGATATGTACATGGCCTCATGTTGCTTTTGTAATAAGCCTAACAAGTAGATACTAGGCTAACCCAGGTCAGAGTCACTGGGCAGCGGTAAAGACTATTTTAATGTACCTGAAAAGGACTAAAATGATGTTCCTAGTTTATGGAGGTGAGGAAAAGCTCGTCGTAAGCAGTTACGCCGATGCTAGTTTCCAAACTGACATAGACGATTGTCGATCACAGTCCGGATTTGTGTAACTCATGAATGGAGGAGCAGTGAGCTGGATGAGTTCGAAGCAAGATACGGTGGTCGATTCTACCACAGAAGCCGAAAATATTGCAGCTTGTGAAGCTGCAAAGGAAGGTGTTTGGATCCGGAACTTTCTGGATGATCTTGGTCTTTTCCCAGCCTCGGTAAAACCGCCGGACCTTTATTGTGATAATTCTGGTACCATCGCACAAGCCATGGAGCCGAGGGATCACCACAAGTCGAGACACATAGATCGGAAATATCACCTGATACGAAAGATTGTAAAGAATGGTGATGTTGAGTTATGCTAAATTCACACGGATGCAAATGTTGTAGATCCATTGACTAAGCCGCTTCCACAATCCAAGCATGAGGGGCACATTAGAGCTATGGGCATTCGATGTCTATTTGTTTGACTCTAGTGCAAGTGGGAGACTGTTGGAGATATGCCCCAGAGGCAATCATGTATGATGATATTTCCTATGCGTTTATGAATGAACATAGTTGTCGGTGTCAAAACCGGCGGATCTCGGGTAGGGGGTCCCGAACAATGTGTCTAGGCCAGATGGTAACAGGAGGCAGGGGACACAATGTTTTACCCAGGTTCGGGCCCTCTTGATGGAGGTAAAACCCTATGTCCTGCTTGATTAATATTGATGATATGGGTAGTACAAGAGTAGATCTACCACGAGATCAGAGAGGCTAAACCCTAGAAGCTAGCCTATGGTATGATTGTATGTTGTCCTACGGACTAAAACCCTTCGGTTTATATAGACACGGGGGAGGGTTAGGGTTACACAAGGTCGGTTACAAAGGAGGAGATATCCATATCCGTATTGCCTAGCTTGCCTTCCACGCCAAGTAGAGTCCTATCCGGACACGAGACGAAGTCTTCAATCTTGTATCTTCATAGTCTAACAGTCCGGCCAAAGGATATAATCCGGCTGTTCGGAGACCCCCTAATCCAGGACTCCCTCAGTAGCACCTGAACCAGGCTTCAATGACGATGAGTCTGGCGCGCAGTATTGTCTTCGGCACTGCAAGGAGGGTTCCTCCTCCGAATACATCACAGAAGAATTTGAATACGAGGATAGTGTCCGACCCTACAACATAAGTTCCACATACTTCCGTAGAGAGAATAATATTTCCGCAAATCTAATTTGCTGACTTGTTTTGACAGTATCACGTTATGTCATGGCCCGGTGATTATTCGAACTATTTCCTTTAACTAGCCCCGCACATAACGCGAGGCAGTTTTTGGACACGTCTTGTCAAAGCAGAGATCGTGTCCCCTTATTACGGGATTCTCATTAATACGGGCGTGGGTAACCGTACCGCGCCATCGATTACGGCGCTTGGGGGATAAGTCAGTTTTACCAGGCAAGTGGGGACGCTTAGTTTCGTCCGCCCATATAAAGGGATAAGGATTCACCTTTCTATCCACGGCTTCTTCCTCCTTTGCTCATCCGTTTTCGCACACTCGAGCTCTAGCGCCCAAGTCCGCACTTCCCGCCTCAACCTTCTCCAACCATGTCCGGAGCGGGAGGCAGGTGGATGGTCTCCTCCGTCACGGATGGAGACATCAAGAAGCTAAGGAGAGCCAGATACCTGCCCGACGACATCGCTCACCGGCTCCCAGATGAGGGGCAGCTCATCCCCACCCCCAAGCCCCATGAGAGGGTAGTGTTCCTCACCCATTTCCTCCGTGGACTGGGATTCCCTCTCCACCCATTCATCTGGGGGCTCATGTTCTATTACGGCCTGGATTTCCACGATCTGGCCCCGAACTTCATCCTCAACATCTCGGCATTTATCGTTGTGTGCGAGGCCTTCCTCCGCATCAAGCCCCACTTCGGCTTATGGTTGAAGACCTTCAATGTAAAGCCGAAGGTTGTGGGCGGCCGCTAGGCGGAGTGCGGAGGCGCCATGGTCGGCAAGATGCCCAACTTAACATGGCTCGAGGGCTCCTTTGCGGAAACCATAAAGGGGTGGCAACCGGGGTGGTTCTACATCACAGAGCCGCGTTACCCTGCATGGGCGGCGGCCCCCGAGTTCCGATTTGGCATCCCCACGCGGCTCACCTCCTGGAAAGAGAAGGGCCTGTCCTGGGGTAGTTCGGGAGAGCTGACCGGACTCCAAACATGTATTCAAAACATGGTGAACAAGAAGCTCAAACTCTTCAACGTGGTCCAGGTCATGCTCCACCGCCGGATCCTCCCATGCCAACAAGTTCAACTTGTGGGAGTTCGACCCGGCGCAGCACCGAACTCTGAACAGGCTCTTCGACACAACTCACGAAGATGCCTAGAGGGTGCTGTTCAAAAGCGTCGAGCTCCCCCCTCCCATTACTGAGGATCGCGGATTCAGCGCGAAGCGCCAAGCCAGTGCGGTAAGCTGCTTTACCTTTCACATGATACTTATTTTTTATAGATTGACTCCATGCGGGATCTAAACTCCCGTACCTTTGATAGGACTGGCAGGAGACGACCGGACAGAGCGATTGTCCGGCTCCTTTGCCCGAAGGCCCAGCAGACGCTCTTCTGGCGAAGATGCTATCTCCGGCTCCTTATATGGTGCCGGAGAAGACCAAGAAGGCCAAGGGAACCCGAAAGAGTTCCCGACGCCAGGCGTCTTCAGACTCACCGTCCGATGACTCTGCGGCGCACTCCTTCCCCGAAGACGAGGAAGAAGGAGAAGATGCTCCCCCTCCAGCTGGGGGAGATAAGAAAAGGAAGGCCGCCCCAACTGGGGGCCGAAGGGTCCAAGCAGGGAAGGACTGCCCTTCCGGACAGTTCCACTGCCGCTGTTGAAGGCGAAGACGAGTGGTTGCCCAGGGCCAAGCCTCTGGGTAGATCGCAAGTATTCGGATACCAGAGTAACTCATAGCATTCCTTTGTCGCACTGCTTTCCCTAACGCCGAACATAATTATGCAGGCCGCCACGAGCCAGTATCTAGTCCCGACCGCCACCTCCCCTCATCCTGCCGATGACGTCGAGGTGCTATCTCAAGAGGCACCGGATCGAGGGGAGACAGTCTCGGAGGCGCCTCAAGGCGACCTTGCGGACTCCGGGAGCCGAGGGGACAGGGCCCTTGAGAGCTCCGAGTTCGGCTCTCAGCCGAACACCGCGCCGGAACCTCCAGTGGTTCCGGGCTCGGGCAGGTGGCCTCCTTCTAAGAGGGGCAAGACGCCTGTGCCGGTGACCTCTGTCCATCCAGAGGCGCCGGACAATCTGCTGGAAGCGCTTCGCAGCGCTTCCATCGACGAGGAGCACCGTACTATTGTGAGTGCGGTGGTCCAGAAGGTTCAGTCCGCCAAGAGCGGGTTGACTGAAGCCTGTGCCAGCCTTCTAACAGGCTCTGAGGTAAGTGTTTTAAAATGTAGTAGAAATATTACTGTATAGACAGTAGCCCCTGATGCTTTGTTCGGTGTTCACAAAGAAAAGCCGAACAGAGGATCAAATAATATCGCAGGACTCTAATATAAGTATGTCAATATGCAGATGCAGGCTTCGCTGCTGGTGTCCTCCGCACTGATTGCGGTGGTCGCCGTACTGAAGCAGGACCTCGAGGGGTCCAGGAAAGAGCTCGGCCTTGTCAAGAGGCGGCTCGAGTAGAACAAGGGTAAGTAATACCCTGTCTATAGATATGTATATATAAAAGAAGACACGATTGCAAAATGACAGGATCATCGTATATTCTCCAGGGGCCACGACCGAGGTGGCGACCCTGAAGCAAGCGGTAACCAAGGCCGAACATAACACGGCCAAGGAGCGCACGGAGCGAGAGAAGCACAAGGCTCGGGTGGGCGAGGTGCAGCAAGAGCTCCAGGCTCTCGTGGCGAAGCACAAGGCGTTGGAGCTTGACTCAAAGACGCGGGAGTCTGAGCTTGCCGCGGCCCTCGAGAGCGCAAAAAGTGCCAAGGCCGAAGCCCAAAGGGCCCTCCAGGAGATCGACGCAATGAAGAAGATAGCGGCGGGTAAAGCTTTCTATATGCAAAGCAAGCATGTAAAAGTAAATTACCTATTACTTACCCGAATCCGGAGCTCTCCAGGAGCATTCGCAGATTTGCCCCGCAGCGTGTCTGATGCCGCACAATTTTACCAGGCCGAGGATGGTAGCTCAACGGAGAAGTTGTCTGGTCTCACTATGCTGAGGCCGAACGCCTGGTGCCAATGAGCGACCAGCTGAAGCAGATGGTCGAGCTACACAAGGCGGCCGATCAGGCCATGAAGGGCTTTATAGTCCGACTATGGCCTGGCGACGCCCTTCAGAACAGCTTCTTCGGCCTGGTGAGGCGGCTTGTGGATGCCTTCCCGCGGCTGGAGGTCGTCAAGCGATCTGTCTGCATTGAGGGTGCACGCCGGGCTTTCGCCCGTGTGAAATTGCAGTGGGTCAAGCTAGACACCATGAAGCTGATCAAGGAGGGGCCACCGGAGGGCAAGGAGCACCGGCACCCCGAGATGTACTACGAGGGTGTTCTGCCAGGTGCCTGTCTCATAGCGGACGAGTGGTCAAAAGATGTAATATTTGAGTGAGACTTGCTCGTTTTATCCTGTATTTATGAAAACTTGTTTCATATGCGCTATGCAACGCTTGTTTGAATTTAAAATATTACCTTTTGTTTGGCTGTTTATCCAATCTGAGAGATGGCTACTCCTCGGCTTCTGCCCCCATGCCACGAGTGCTGGGGTGTTCGAGATAAATCTGAGCACTCTTGTTCCCATGTTTGGGTCCTTCGAGGGAGGTGCTCAGCACAGCGAACAAGGCAACTGGACTAATAATGCTTTATCGCTCTCACTTAGCCATAGAATTCTATAATTTTAAATTTCGGCGAAGCCCCTGGTATTCGGAAGTCCAAATTTGGGGCGCGATACACGCCTTTAAGCCGGACAAGGCCGCCCCCTCGCTCTAAGCGACATAAGTCTTTAGGGACTCGAAAACCTCGCCGAACAGTGACCAGTCTCTCGCCTTATCATGACAGCTAGTTTTAGCTTTCTCTACTGAGGTGCTGAACCCAGCAGAACTGGGGGCAGAATCGCAGTAGTTCTCCTAGCGCTACCTTAGCCGATAGAGCGGAACGTAAGGTACCAAAACATAGGAGCCGGGCAAACCCAACATTTGACCAAAGACATGATTCAGAGCTGATGCATATAATGCTATAAGTTCGGGGTGCCGCACTTATGAAAGTGTTCAGACTTTTCACACCGTATTGTGGGGTACGTAAGCCCCTGGTGTATTGGCCATACCAAAGTGTACGGTTGCAAGGCGTCATTAATGAACACACACACTATATATAACAAGAATGCAATAATAGTCGTAATGTCATGCATTGTTTATTCAAAAAATTACGTTAAAGAAGAGTGATACAGATAGTGTGATAAGCAAAGAGTAGGACTATGTCCCTTCCAAGGGAAAGCTGAGGAATGATATTAAATCGAATATTTCGCTCGTTACTATAATCCACCTGGGAATTCCATGGTATGACATAGTTGTCTGCCTCCTTGGTTGCTGCATCATGTGTTCAACAATAGTGCTGCCGGACAGTGTTTCCAGAGATTAAGGTCCTGAAAAAAAGAAAAATAAACAAACGGGAAGCCCCTAGTGTGGTTTAAGACGCGTCTTGGGGCGTGCCGCAGTTGTGCCCCCTTCCCCACCTGTGCCCATGGTATTTTTAATGTGTAATTATGTACGCGTGGCACAAGTTTCGCCGTTGGGCTGGGATCGGGGTGGCCGTCATATTGCTATGCGAGCTCAGATCGCGCCAGGCGGTCTATTTGCCGATTGCTCCGAGCGCGCTTGAAGGTGTCCGGGTTTTGAAGCGCCGAACTAGTTGATTGCCTTGAGAGGCTGCTTTGCGCTGCTGCGAGGGCCGCGGCGTATTCCTCTGTTCGGAGAGAGCACTCCATGTTTCCATTGACTGTAATAACTCCGTGAGGTCGTGGCATCTTGAGCTTGAGGTATGCATAATGCGGTACTGCATTAAATCCAGAAAATGTGGTTCGCCCGAGCAGCGCGTGATAACCACTGCGGAACGGGACTATATCGAAGATTAACTCTTCGCTTCAGATGTTATCCGGGGATCCGAAGACCACTTCCAGTGTAATTGAGCCTGTGCAATGGGTGTCTACACCTGGAATGACGCCTTTAAAGGTCGTTTTTGTGGGATTGATCCTTGAGGGGTCTATACCCATTTTGCGCACTGTGTCCTGATAAAGCAGGTTCAGGCTGCTGCCGCCATCCATAAGGACTCGAGTGAGGTGAAATCCGTCAATGATTGGGTCTAGGACCAGTGCGGCGAATCCTCCATGACGGATACTAGTGGGTGGTCCCTGCGATCGAAGGTGATCGGACAGGAGGACCAAGGGTTGAACTTTGGGGCGACTGGCTCCAACGCATATACGTCCCTGAGCGCACGCTTCCGCACCCTCTTGGGGATGTGGGTTGCGTATATCATGCTCACCATCCGCACTTGCAGGGGAAACCTCTTCTGTCCTCCGGTGTGCGGCTGCCGAGGCTCCTCCTCGTCATCGCTATGCGGCCCCTTGTCCTTGTTTTCGGCAATTAACTTGCCAGCCTGCTTGAACACCCAACAGTCCCTGTTCTTGTGATTGGCTGGCTTGTCTGGGGTGCCGTGTATTTGACACGAGCGATCGAGTACACGGTCCAAGCTGGACGGACCCGGCGTACTTTGTTTGAATGGCTTTTTCCGCTGACCGGGTTTAGAGCCTTTGGATCCAGCATTGACTGCCGTATCCTTGGTATTTTCGCTGTTAATGTGGCACTTATGTTTGTTGCGACATGACCTGCTATTGCCGTCCTTGGTATCGGAGGTACCATGGTTCTTTGATATGTTATTACTGCGAGCCAGCCAGTTGTCTTCTCCCGCACAAAAGCGGGTCATGAGCGTCGTGAGAGATGCCATAGATTTCGGCTTTTCCTGACCAAGGTGTCGGGCTAGCCACTCGTCTCGGATGTTGTGTTTGAAAGCCGCTAAGGCCTCTGCATCCAGACAGTCGACGATTTGATTTTTCTTTGTAAGGAACCGAGTCCAGAATTGCCTGGTCGACTCTTCCGGCTGCTGAATTATGTGGCTCAAGTCATCGTCGTCTTGTGGTCGCACATAAGTGCCCTGAAAGTTGTCGAGGAATGCGGCTTCCAGATCTTCCCAATAGCTAATGGAGTCCGCTGGCAAGCTGTTAAGCCAATGTCGCGCTGGTCCTTTGAGCTTTAGTGGGAGGTATTTGATGGCGTGTAAGTCATCACCGCGGGCTATGTTGATGTGGAGGAGGAAATCCTCGATCCATACTGCAGGATCTGTTGTTCCGTCGTATGATTCAATATTTACAGGTTTGAAACCTTCTGGGAATTGATGATCCATTACTTCGTCTGTGAAGCATAAGGGGTATGCGGCACCTCTGTATTGGGCTATATCGCGACGCAGCTCGAATGGGTCTTGCCCGCTGTGTTCGGCCCGGCCAGATTTGCTTTTACTATATCCGGCGTGACATTTATCGTCTCGCAGAGTTATGCGCCCTCGTGATCCGTAGATCGATCTTGCATGCTTTGCTTTGTCCTCCAATTTGTCTCGCGGGTCTGGCGTATCTCCCCATGCCTTTTTATTTGAATGGCGTCGGGGTGGAGGCTGAGTTTTTGGCTGGAATGCCTCTCTATCACGGCCACGAGGTGGCCGATCAGCCGTATCATACGCTTCTTCCTCCAGTCGGGGTAGTAACCTGCACTTTGGGTAATTCTTGGAGGGGCGCTCGAGTTTAGATTCCTCGGCCGCGAGGACTTCAGTCCATCTGTCAGCTAGCAGATCTTGATCAGCTTGAAGCCGCTGCTGCTTTTTCTTCAGGCTATTTGTCGTGGCCATAAGTCGACGCTTGAAGCGCTCTTGTTTGACGGGATCCTCTGGTACGGCGAATTCATTGTCGTCGAGGCTTGCCTCATCTTCGGAGGGGGGCATGTAATTGTCATCCTCCTCCTCTCCGTCTGCCGCTCTCTCAGGAGGGTTGGCTCCTCCATTCTCCTGGTCTAAATCTTGCCGGAGGGGATTGTTGTTGTCTTCAGCACTATCCGGAGTGTTATTGTCTCCTGTGCCGGTATCACCACTTTTTGCTTTGGCGGGACTTAGAGCGGCGTCGTGACGTTGGTGCTTGGGTCGCTTCTTGGAGGGGTCATCCTCCGTTATCTCGTCGCCATTGCCTTCTTTGGGTGTATCCACCATGTATATGTCATATGACGAGGTGGCTTTCCAGTGCCCTATAGGCGCTGGTTCATGTTCGTCTCCTACATCGTCGTCCATACCATCGATGTCTTTAGAGTCGAAGTCGAGCATGTCGGTTAAAATATCGACAGTGGCTACGAAGTGGGTGGTGGGTGGGCGTCGAATTTCCTCGTCGTCCGCATCCCAATCCTGTTAGCCATAGTCCGGCCAGGGCTCTCCTGACAAAGAGAGAGACTTTAGTGAATTCAGAATGTCGCCGAAGGGCGAGTGCTGAAAGATATCCGCGGCGGTGAATTCCATGATCTGCGCCCAATCGGATTCGATTGGCAGGGGCACTGATGGTTTGGAGTCCGGAAAAGAGTCTGGCACCTTGGAGTCACGGGCTTCGTAGAGGATTAGGCTGGTGTTTGGCTCGATCGCCGTTGAGACTGCAGCCCCTGAGGCGGTGTCTAGCCACCCGTCCTCGATTGGCGCAGTTGGCTCCGAGCTAAGGGTCAGAGCTGATGCGGGCGCGGCCTCTGGGGTACTGTTCGGCGGCAGAGCTAGGTCATACCCATCGTGACAGTGCAGCGCGCCCGGCTGTGGCTCGAATCTGTCGAAGATCAAGTCTCCGCGGATGTTGGCCGTGTAGTTCAAACTTCCAAATCTGACCTAATGGCCAGGGGCGTAGCTTTTAATGTGCTCCAGATGGCCAAGCGAATTAGCCCGCAGTGCAAAGCCGCCGAACACGAAGATCTGTCCGAGGAGAAACGTCTCATCCTGGACCGCATTATTGTTGATGATTGGAGGAGCCATCGGGCCTAAAGGTGACGACATAGAGGAACTCTCCATGAAAGAACCAATGTCGGTGTCAAAACTGGCGGATCTCGGGTAGGGGGTCCCGAACTGTGCGTCTAGGCTGGATGGTAACAGGAGGCAGGGGACCCAATGTTTTACGCAGGTTCGGGCCCTCTTGATGGAGGTAAAACCCTACGTCCTGCTTGATTAATATTGATGATATGGGTAGTACAAGAGTAGATCTACCACGAGATCAGAGAGGCTAAACCCTAGAAGCTAGCCTATGGTATGATTGTATGTTGTCCTACGGACTAAAACCCTCTGGTTTATATAGACACCGGGGAGGGTTAGGATTACACAAGGTCGGTTACAAAGGAGGAGATATCCATATCTGTATTGCCTAGCTTGCCTTCCACGCCAAGTATAGTCCTATCCGGACACGAGACGAAGTCTTCAATCTTGTATCTTCATAGTCTAACAGTCCGTCCAAAGGATATAATCCGGCTGCCCGGAGACCCCCTAATCCAGGACTCCCTCAATAGTCCTTGGACATTATCAATGATGTGTATCAGCAAGTACATTACTTGTTTGTGCGACTATTCATTGTATGACGACTGTCCTAAAAGGTCCCTAGTCGAAAGGGTTGTGTGGACGCATAGCCGACTAGACTAGCATATGACACGGTCGATGGATTGGTCTCACTAGCCATGGAGCATTGGATGCTAACTGGATAATATGGACTTGGAAAGATCTGGTCGGATTCGACGTAGTCGAATCCGAGTCGAGATAAGGTCCGAGTCGGACAGACCCAACTTTGAGACGCAACGATAAGTCATATGTGAGTCTCTAGTACAACATACGTTCTATGTCCTCAGACCTGAGCTGGCGCATGAACTCGGGATGGTGACAGACTTGCTTTGGGCCAACCAAACGCTACTCCATGACTGGGTAGTTACAAAGGTAAGTTTCGGTCTTGTCCAGACCCATGCTGCGAGACATGGTCGCGCAAGATGGGATTTGCCCCTCCAATCAGGAGAGATATACTCTGGGCCCCTCGTGTGATCTGACTAGGATAAGCATGGCCATGCGACAAGGATAATGAGATAATCCAGTTTGTGGTCGGCATCACTAGAACGAGAAAGAGGTCGGGCAAGCACAAGGATGACAGACTCACCTTGAGCTCGACAACATATATCGTGTGGCAAAAGGAATGGAAGTATGATGTACAGGTTTGCCTAACCAGCTTCATAGTCTGTTTGGTGTTCGGCATGCCTTGCTAGAGGCCTCTACCAACTGTGCAGTTCGGAGGTGATCCGAACTCCGACCAAGCCGGCTTGAACCTAACTAGTCGGATGTGATCCGAGCTATATTTGGATTTTGGCCGAGTAGACTTGTGGGCTTTAGGGTCCATGCAAGGCCCAAGTTTTGGGCCCATTATGGATGCCTATATAAAGTGGAGGTGCCACAGACTCACGCCATTTTCATCGCTTTGGTGTTGTCACTAGGGTTTGCATGTGTTGCAATAGACACCTCCACTCGCCGCCGGTTGTGTGATCGGACCTAGTAGTCCACCACATGACGTTCCTCCTGCATGCGCGTATACCGTTAGAGGCGATGCACTTGTGCCGCTTCGGCGAACCTGTATGTGGGAACCGAATACCGGTTGTATGAGGGAGATTGGACGAGGAGGAGATGATCCACGCGGACGTGCTGCCCCAACTCTTCTTCTGCTGCATGGCACTACGCGTCTAGTGGTAACGAAGTGTGATCCATCTCACGTAGCATGTTCTTGGTTGTTCTGCGCATAGGAAACTTAATTTGCAGTCGACGAACCCTACCATAGAACCTAACACGAGCATGGCTCTCAAAAGTTTATACCCTGCAGGGGTGCCCAACTTAGCCCATCATAAGCTCTCACGATCAACGAAGGATATTCCTTCTCCCCGAAAGACCTGGTCAGTCTCGGAATCCCGGTTACAAGACATTTAGACAATGGTAAAACAAGACCAGCAAGACCGCCCGACTGTGCCAACAAATCCCGATAGGAGCTGCACATATCTTGTTCTCAGGGCACACCGGATGAGACATCCTACGAGTAACACCAACCCTCAAGTTTCCCCGAGGTGGCCCCGCAGTCTACTTGGTACGGACCAACACTCAATGGAGCACTGGCCCGGGGTGGTTAAAATAAAGATGACCCTCGGGTCGGCAGAACCCAAGGGAAAAGGCTTAGGTAGGCAAATGTAAAACCAAGGTTGGGCATTGCTAGAGAAGTTTTATTCAAGTCGAACTGTCAAGGGGGTCCCATAACCCCAACCGCGTAAGGAACGCAAAATCAAGGAACATAACACCGGTATGACGGAAACTAAGGCGGCAAGAGTGAACAAAACACCAGTCATAAGGCCGAGACTTCCACCCTTTACTAAGTATATAAATGCATTAATTAAAATAAGAGATATTGTGATATCCCAACATAACCATGTTCCAACGTTGAACAAACTTCAACTTTACCTGCAACTAACAATGCTATAGGAGAGGCTAAGCAAAAGCGGTAACATAACCAAACAATGGTTTTCTAGGAAGGTGGGTTAGAGGCTTGACATGGAAATAGGGGAGGCATGATAAACAAGTGGTAGGTAGCGTGACATAGCGATAGAACGACCAACTAGCAAGCAAAGATAGAAGTGATATCGAGTGTATGGTCATCTTGCCTGCAATATACTCAGAGTTGTCGAAAGCTTGATCCTCGTTAGCATACTCAACAGGTTCCTCATTCACCTACTCATCTCCTGGCTCTACCCAAAGCAAGAACACAAGCAATGCAATAACAATCAATCATGGTGTAATGCACAAGCAACATGATGCAATACATGGCATGATATGCAAGATATGATGTGCAATGCATATGGGTACTCCGGAAGGGAAAAGATGATCAAGGCATAAAATTGTCAAAACAAGTATGCCGCTGGAAAGATGAGGTGATTTCGGTCAAAATCGATATAATGATCACCAGAAACGGATGCACGGTTTGCAAATGACAAGCAATACAAGAATGATGCAAATATGCGATTAACAACATCATAGCACGTCGAATGCAACAAGAAACTAAGCTACAACACTCCAATATAGCAACAAAGCACATGACCATAAAGTACACATGAAGGTCCACAAATCATGAACACTAAGCTCCTGCTAGTTCTCACTAGATCAAGCTCAAGATAGCATGGCAAAAATGCAATGATAACAGATTCACAGACTTAGAGAAATTACTAAACATGTCAAAACAACATCATATAGCAATGTTTAGAGCTAGCAAACAACATGCTACATTAACATATCATGTAAAAAAAGGCATTGCATGCTAGTACTAAACACATAGAATGAAACTCCCTTGGTGAACTTTAACCAAAGAGGCATGGAAAATGATGTGGCACCCATCCAAACATGGAAAGGTATATTATCAGTTTCAGACATGGAAGAAAAACAGAGCATGGAATGAACAGATTCATGATAGCAACTTTTCAAGCTCAATTCACTCACCACAAGGCATTTCATGGCATGGAAAGGTGATCAACATGTAGTTGACATGTTCAAGAAGCTAAGCATGCATGGCAAAAGCAAACTCATAGGGTACATGCATCACTAGCAACATCCATGACAAAGTTGAATAAAATGTTAACAATCTGCCAAGAACAATATTTAGCAAATGTGGAGCATGGTAATTGACATGATACACTACTCCATAATTACATCCACAGGCATGAATGAATAGACCAATGCCACATCTTCAAAACATGCTTACTGACTACCTCAATCTATGCATGGATCTCATGGTAGCAACAAGTTTATATGGCATCAAAATGTACCAGGAAAACATCAACATTATGAAGCCTATTTTGCATGCTTGTGCTAGTCACCACATAGATCACAAAAATACAAGACTTTCACTCCTGTAAAGTTGGCATGATGAAGTTCATAAAACTTGTAGATATCATGCTCATATGATGTACACACAAAATGCAACTAAAATGACAAATCATCAAGTTCTATTAGCTTCTAGCTGACAACATCATATAGCACTTTTGCAACGTTGATAATGGCATCAAAATGGATAGTAACATGCATGCAAATGACACTAACATCAACAGAATCACGAGGCGAACATTTTGATACATCATATGCAAGATTCGGAGCACCGAGCATGTAGATATGGCATGATGAACAAGTTATAAAAATAATTAGATTTCGGGACTTAGTAGAAAATTGGACCTCTCAGTGCAGATCTAGGGTTTGCAAGTAAAATGAGGATGGCCAGAGCTTGACGCCGGAGTTGGAGAGGGAGGAGGCCGGAGAGGTCGAGGGTCGGCGGATCCGGACCGGTGGCGACCGGATCTGGCCGGCTCTGGTGCCAGCGATGAGGAGGGAGGCGCGGCGGAGGCGGCAACGCACGCGGCAAGGTGTGGGTGGTTGGCAGGCGGCACCAGGTGCGGCGAGGTCGGCAGGCGGCGGCCGGCAAGGGTCGCGACCGAGGAGTGGCGGCAGCACGGGCTCTCGGGCTGCGCGGCACGCGGGTGACGTGGGCGAGCGTGCGTGCCGGGGAGGGCCGGCCTCGGGCCCGGCGGGCGGCGGCGGTGTCCGATCGGCTAGGGACATGTGGCGATGCGTCACTGGTGCGGGGCGGTGGTGCGGGACGTCCGGCGGCGCGCGGACATGTCCGCCGGGTGAGAGGAAGGTTTTAGGGTTTTGGGACCCGGATTTCCGAGGGAGGTGCATATTTATAGGTAGGGGGATCTAGGAGTGTCCCAATGAGGTGTGGTTTTATCCCACACAGTCATGATCCAATGACGAAGAGGATGGAGGGGGTTTCGATGGGTTAGTGGGCTATTTTGGAGGGGTGTTGGGCTGCAACAAGAGAGGGGCTTTTACGGTTACCCGGTTAATCGTTGGGGCATCAAACGACCTCCAAATGCAATGAAATTTGACAGGCGACCTACCGGTGATGTACCAAGGCCACTCGATAAATCTTGGCCAATTCCGAGAATATTTTTCTCCCGCTCACAAAACAAAATTACAGGGGTGCAGCGGGTGCATGAGAGACCGTCGGATTGCGAAACGGACAACGGGGAAAATGATCGGATGCATGAGATGACACGAATGCCAATGAGATGCACATGATGACATGAGATGAAATGCATGACATGAACAAAATGCAAAACGAAAGACAAAAACCCAACCACGAAGGGAATATCATATCACATAGTCGTAAATGGCAAGAGTTGGAGTTACAAATATGGAATGTTACATACAGGGTGTTACAAAACTATAATCTCAGTCATTGAAGTAGTTGCAATTTATCATAACATCGGAAAGAGTCAATATAAGAGCTTTTCAGGAAGTCCACACACTCAACTATCGTTTAATCTTTCACAATTGCTAACACTCACGCAATATTTATGAGTATGAAATTTTAATCGGACATAGAGAAAGATAGGGGCTTATAGTTTTGCCTGCCAACCTTTTACCTCAATGGTAACGTCAACAATAATTCTTTATGAAAACCCACATCCAATTGGATAGGATCTTTCCAATACATAGTTCTTGCCAAGGGATAGATGTAAAAAGGAAAGGTGAAGATCACCATGACTCTTGTATAAGGTATAAGACAAAAATAAAAGATAGGCCCTTTGTAGAGGGAAGCAGAGGTTGTCCTGTGCTTTTATGGTTGGATGCACAAAATCTTAGTGCAAAAGAACGTCACTTTATATTTCCACTTGTGATAGGGACCTTTATTATGCAGTCCATCGCTTTTATTTCTTCCATATCACAAGATCGTATAAAGCTTATTTTCTCCACACTAATAGATCATACATATTTAGAGAGCAATTTTTATTGCTTGCAACAATGACTACTTACTTGAAGGATCTTATTCAATCCATTGGTAGATACGGTGGACTCTCATGGCAAAACTGGGTTTAAGGATATTTGGAAGCACAAGTAGTATCTCTACTTGGTGCAAAGAAATTGGCTAGCATGAGGGGGAAAGGCAAGCTCAACATGTTGGATGATCCATGACAATATAATTTATTTCAGATATAAGAAAACATAACCCATTACGTTGTGTTCCTTGTCCAACATCAACTTTTTAGCATGTCATATTTTAATGAGTGCTCACAATGATAAAAGATGTCCAAGATAGTATATTTATATGTGAAATCCTCTATTTCTTTATTACTTCCTATTAATAACAACGATGACCAAAACTATGTTTGTCAACTCTCAACATATTTTATTCATTATACTCTTTATATGTGAAGTCCTTTCTCTCCATAGGATCAATATGATCTCTTTATTTCTTTTTATTATTTCTTTTTTATTTTATTCCCTCAAGATCATAGCAAGATAACCAAGCCCTCAACTCGAGACAAATCTTTATTATATATAGCTCATGGACTCGATTACATATATAAGGATCTACACAAAAACTCCAAGCTAGATCATACTAAACATTATTCTACTAGATCAAGATATAACCAAAAGGATCAAACTAAGAAAAACGGTAAGGATAGAAGTGTGATGGTGATACGAAACCGGGGCACCTTTCCCAAGCTTGGCAGTTGCCAAGGGGAGTGCCCATACCCATGTGTTTATATCTCTTTCTTCGGAGGTGATGATGATGGAGTTGTTTATGACGTAGGCTTCTTCCTTAATTTGCGCTTGAGGATAGAATTTTGCTCCCTTAGGTCATTGATCTCCTGCTCAAGGCTTAATATCTTTTTCAATAGTTCTTGTTTGTTCTCCTACAAGAGGCAAAAAGGGATAAACTCGATTTTAGGTTTCTTTGCTCTATCCCCAGGATTGACTTTTTGAAATTTTTGAAATCCACATGCATGTCCCCAGGTTGAGGTAATGGGACTTCATCTTCATCTGAGCTCGTCCACTCCTTTCCCCTAGGATCATAGTATTCTTCTTCCTCCATGGTGCAACCACAATGCTCCAAGTTCCCGTAGACCTTAGGGTCTGTAAGGTAATCAACCACATAGCTTTCTCCCTCCGAATCATGGGATGACAGATTGCTCTAATCTGCGGCAGAAACAACTCAAAACAAAAATAGAGGATTTTGTCGTGGTACGGTGGTCAAAACTTTCAGGAGATTATATAATGAATTTTTACCGACCAAAAGAAATATCGTGCAAGAAAACGGAGTACGGATTGCACATGAGGTGCCCACGAGGCAGGCACGCCCAGGGGGGTAGGGTGCGCCCTCCACCCTCGTGGATGCCTTGTGTCCCTTTCAAACTACTTCTTAATTTCCTATTTATTTTAAATATTCCAAAACGGAGAAACACTGTTATTAGAAGTGTTTTGGAGTCGCTTTACTTACCATACCACATACCTATTCCTTTTCGGAGTCTGAAATGTTCTAGAAAGTGTCCCTTATGTACTCCTCCGTGGTTATGGTGTCAATAACATTGGTTTCAATATTTATGGGATTACCTGAGATATAATGTTTGATTCTTTGACCGTTCACCACCTTCAGATTTGTGCCTTCGAAGTTGTTGATTTTTATGGCACTAGAACGATAAACCTCCTCGATAACGTAAGGACCTTTCCATTTAGAGAGGAGTTTTCCTGCAAAAAATCTTAAATGAGAGTTGTATAACTAAACATAATCATCTACATTAAACTCACACTTTTGTATCCTTTTTTCATGCCATCTTTTAACATTTTCTTTAAACAGTTTGGCATTCTCATAGGCCTGGGTTCTCCACTCATCAAGTGAGATAATGTCAAATAGTCTCTTCTCACCGGCAAGTTTGAAATCATAATTGAGCCCTTTAACGGCCCAATATGCCTTATGTTCTAGTTTGAGAGGTAAGTGGCATGCTTTTCCATAAACCATTTTACACGGAGACATACCCATAGGATTTTTATATGCAGTTCTATAGGCCCATAATGCATCATCAAGTTTCTTGGACCAATTCTTTCTAGATCTATATAGTCTTTTGCAAAATTAATTTAATATTTCTATTACTCAGTTCTACTTGACCACTAGACTGTGGGTGGTATGGAGATGCAATTCTATGATTAACATCATACTTAGCAAGCATTTTACGAAAAGCACCATGAATAAAATGTGAACCACCCTAGTCATTAAGTATCTAGGGACTCCAAACCTAAAAAAATAACTTCTTTAAGCATCTTAATAGAGGTGTTATGATCAGCACTACTAGTTGGAATAGCTTCTATCCACTTAGTAACGTAATGAATAGCAACTAAAATATGTGTATACCCATTAGAGGAAGGAAACGGACCCATATAATCAAAGCCCCAAACATCAAATGGTTCAATAACAAGTGAATAGTTCATAGGCATTTCTTGACGTCTACTAACATTACCAATTCTTTGACATTCATCACAAGACAAGACAAAATTACGGGCATCTTTTAAAAGAGTAGGCCAATAAAAACCAGATTGTAATACCTTATATGCAGTTCTATCTCCAGCCTGGTGTCCTCCATAAGCCTCGGAGTGACACTTGCATAGGATCTGTTCTTGTTGATGCTCAGGTACACAACGTCTAATAACACCATCTACTCCTTTATAAAGGTGTGGGTCATCCCAGAAGTAATATCTCAAATCATAGAAAAACTGTTACTTTTGCTGGTATGTGAAACTAGGTGGTATAAATTTAGCAACAATGTAATTAGCATAATCAACATACCATGGAGCAGTACGAGAAGCATTTATGACAGATAATTGTTCATTAGGAAAACTATCATCAATAGGGAGTGGGTCATCAAGAACATTTTCTAACCTAGACAAGTTATCGGCAACGGGGTTCTCAGCTCCCTTCCTATCAATAATATGCAAATCAAATTCTTGTAGCAAGAGAACCCATCTAATAAGTCTAGGTTTAGCATATTTCTTTTCCATAAGGTATTTAATAGCAGCATGATCAGTGTGAACAGTTACTTTAGAATCAACAATATAAGGTCTGAACTTATCACAAGCAAATACAACTGCTAAAAATTCTTTTTTAGCAGTAGCATAATTTCTCTGGCCACTGTCTAGAGTTTTACTAGCATATTGGATAACATTTAATTTTTTATCAACTCTTTGTTCTAGGGCAGCACTTACAACATAATCACTAGCATCACACATAATTTCAAAGGGTAAATTCCAATCAGGTGGCTGAACAATAGGTGCAGAGATCAAGGCTTTCTTAATTATTTCAAATGCTTCTACACAATCATCATCAAGACAAAAGGAACATCTTTTTGTAAGATATTAGTCAGAGGCCTAGAAATTTTTGAGAAGTATTTAATGAATCTCCTTTAAAAATTGGCATGACCAAGGAATCTTCTTATACCTTTAATGTCCTTAGGACACGACATCTTTTCAATAGAATCAACTTTAGCTTTATCAACTTCAATATATCTTTCAGAAATTTTATGCCCCAGGACAATACCTTCATTAACCATAAAATGGCACTTCTCCCAATTCAAGACAAGATTAGTTTCTTCACATCTCTACAAAACTCGATCAAGGTTGCTTAAGCAATCATCAAAAGAAGTTCCATACACGAAGAAATCATCCATGAAAACCTCAAAAATCTTTTCACAAAAGTGATAAAATATAGCAGTTATACATCTTTGAAAGGTAGCAGGTGCATTACATAAACCAAAAGGCATACGTCTATAAGCAAAGGTACCAAAAGGGGAAGTAAAAGTGGTATTTTCCTGATCCTCTTTCGACACAGGTATTTGAGAGAAACTGAAATAACTGTCTAGAAAGCAAAAATGTGTATGTTTGGATAATCTTTCTAGCATTTGATCAATAAAAGGTAAAGGGTAATGATCCTTTCTAGTAGCTTTATTTAATTTGCCACAATCAATTAGCATTCTATAACCTGTAACATTTCTTTGTTGGATCAATTCATCTTTATCATTAGGAACAACAGTAATACCTCCCTTCTTAGGGACACAATGGACAACACTTACCCACTAACTATCAGCTACAGGATAAATTATACCTGCCTCTAGAAGCTTTAGTATTTCATTCCTTACCACTTCTTTCATCTTAGGATTTAGCTGTGATTGGTGATCAACAACCGGTTTAGCGTCTTTCTCCAATTTTATTTTATGCTGGCATAGAGTGGGACTAATGCCCTTAAGATCATCAAGAGTATATCCACTAGCAGCACAGTGCCTCTTCAGAGTTTTCAATAATTTCTCTTCTTCCTGCTCTGAAAGGTTAGCACTAATAATAATAGGATATATCTTCTTTTCATCAAGATAAGCATATTTAAGAGTATCAGGTAATGATTTAGGCTCAAACACTGGATCACCCTTGGGTGGAGGAGGATCCCCTAGGATTTCAACAGGCAAGTTGTGTTTCAAAATAGGTCCCTGTTTAAAGAATACTTCCTCTATTTCCCTTCTTTCATTCATAAACATATAATTTTCATGGTCTAGCAAATATTGTTCTAAAGGATCATTAGGAGGCACGGCAATAGAAGCAAGAACAACAATTTCATCTTTACTAGGGAATTCTTCATCATGGGGTTGTCTACAAAATTTAGCAAAATTAAAATCATGAGACATATCCCCTAAACCAATAGTAACAATATCCTTTTCGCAGTCTATCTTAGCATTAACAGTATTCAAGAAGGGTCTACCAAATATAATGGGACAAAAGTCATCTTTTGGGGAAGCAAGAACAAGAAAATCAGTAGGTGAAATAGTATCTCTAACAATCCCAACTGGTGAAATAGTATCTCTATTGGCAAGCTTAATAGTAACATCAATATCTTCTATCTCAGCAGGTGCAATATCATGCATAATTTCTTTATATAAAGTATAAGGTATTGCACTGATACTAGCACCCATATCACATAATCCATGATAACAGTGATCTCCTATTTTAACAGAAACAACAAGCATGCCAACAACATGTCTATGTTTATTTTTAGTATCGGCTCTAGGAATTCTAGCAGCTTCATCACAGAAGTAAATAACATGCCCATCAATATTATCGACCAAGAGATCCTTAACCATAGCAATACTAGGTTCAACTTTAATTTTCTCAGAGGGTGTAGGTGTTCTAGCATTACTCTTATGTTGTGGAATCGTCACGGCAGATGTCCTAGTGTGAGGACTTAGTCATGAGGCCAACGCATCTTTGTAGTAGCTTGAGAAGGGTTGAGCTGAACCAAGAGACGCAATGCAAGACAAGGATTTAGACAGCTTCGGGCCCCAGGAAACATCATCCGGTAATATCCCTACATGCTGTTTGTGGCTAGATCTCATTATGCTCATGAGAGAGTCGCCGCATAAGCCGGCTCCCCCTTTGTGTCTAGCCCTAGAGATTGTTTCTTGTTGCTTGTCCCTCTTGGGGTGCCCTACCCCTCCTTATATATGTTGAAGGGGCGGGTTATATGACTAGTCCTAGTAGGATTAGGATTACTCTATTACAAGTGGAGTCATAGTCTTGCTTCCTTTTGTAGGAGAATATTCCTTACGCCTTTCCTCTTAAGCCGGCCCATCATAACATGAGCCGGCCTTATGGGCCTTGAGCCTTCTCATCCATCTGAGACACCTGCCGGGTCACTAGTGAGTCTTCAAGCTCGTAAGTCGTCACTCCAGTGAACCGTCAGACACGTGAGTCGCCAATCCTCTGGTGGGTTACCGATGAAACGCCAAGTCTGGCCGGGTCATATATCCGGCCGGGTCATACCGCAGGGTATATCCCCGACATCTTACGAACCACAGTTGAAGCTTTTACATGATCCTTTATTCTAATAGGGAAAGGTGGTTTCTCAATATAAGCGATAGGAACAATAGGATCAACATTATAAGTGATAGTCTTTTCTTCAACTTTAATAGATTCAACTACTTCTACTTTAATGGGAGGATGATATTTAAATCATTTCTCCTTATGGAGATCAACATGAGTAGCAAATGATTCACAGAAAGAAGCTACTATCTCAGAGTCAAGTCCACATTAAGTGCTAAATTCACGAAAAGCATCAGTATCCATAAAAGGTTTAACACAATCAAACTTAGGTGTTATACCTGACTCCTTACCTTCGTCAAGTTCCCAATATTCATAGTTGCATTTAATTCTTTCCAATAAATCCGATCTGAATTCAATAGTCTTCATCATAAAAGAATGAGTACAAGAAGTATCAAGCATGGATCGATTATTGAGAGAAAGTCGAGCATAAATTTTTTGAATAATAATTTCTCTTGAGAGCTCATGATTGGGGCATGAATATAACATTGACTTAAGCCTACCCCAAGCTTGAGCGATACTTTATCCTTCACGAGGCCAAAAATTATATATATAATTACGATCACGATGAACCAGATGCATAGGATAAAACTTCTGATGAAATTCCAATTTCAATCGGTTGTAGTTCCATGATCCAATATCATTGCATAGCCTAAACCATAT
>NC_057800.1:137550599-137561116 GCF_018294505.1 Triticum aestivum | reverse complement strand
CTAGCCAATAATATTGCCCAAACCCACCTCCCCCTGTCCCCTCCACTCCATTCACTCTGCCAAAGCCGCCCTCCCCGCCGCGTCGATACGTCGGCGCCGCGGTTCGGCGATCCTCTTGCTCCCACAGTACGCTCTCATAGACTGCCGTCCTCTAGCCGCGCCGCCACCTCTGGCTACGTTCTTGTGGAGGCGCATGGTGGTCAGCGCCGCCACCGCTGGCGACGTTCGTGTGGAGACGCACGGCGGTCAGCTTCTCCCATGGTACGCGCATTCTAGACTGAGGCCCCGTTCATGTTGGTGTAGCGCTGAATGTTAGCTGATAGACGCTGTTAATCTCACTGTTTGCCGAAGTAGTTTACTGTCAATATGCTCTGCTTAAGAAGCTTCCTTGCCCAGTTCTGCAGTCAATCTGCTTAGCTGAGATGGCATGCCAAGGCCGATTAGTTGCTAAAATATCCTGCCATATATTTATTGTGACATAGATTGCCATGGTCTAGTAGCCAATCTGTTAGCTGAAATAGCTCTACACCATTTTATACTTGATCTTTGTTGGTGCGATGGCCTTCAATAGTTCGATGGTTGTGTGCTCGGCCTCATTGACTGCTGAAACAGCCTGCCATAATTTGGCACTCGAATATGTTTGTTGAATTAGCTTTACATATATTTCGTTACTTAGATCTGCTCGTCCAAATATCTTGCCATAGCTTTAGACATCGACCTAGGTATTTTTTTCTGGACTCCATAAAAAAGCATATATGTTTTTCCTGTAATATCTAGTAGAAGAACTAATTTGTATGTCTAACAAATGGACAGGACTTGGATAACTTCTGCTTGAAGATTCTCCGTTGCATATGTCGAGGGGGTTGAAAACTTCATGAACTTTATTAGAGCTGAGTACGGTGGTCCGAAATCAGATGTGCTCTGCCCGTGTAGCAGTTGTATGAATTCAGTTACAAGACCCCAGTCAACTATGCAAAATCATCTACACTTGTATGGGATGTCGGTCACATATACTAGGTGGGTTCATCATGGTGAAGCTATGAACGTTAATGTTATTGACTACGTGGAAGCAGCAAATCACCATCTTGATCTGTCTGATGCTCAGGTGGAAGAGGAGGAGGAGGTGGTGGTGGCGGAGCCAGTGAGTTTGACCAACATTGAAACAATGCTACGAAATGCTCGTGCATTCCGTGAACTTTCACCTGCAGAAGAAAAACGGTGGGCCCACATGTTGGAACAATGCAACGTTGCTGTCACCCCAGGAAATAAGCTGTCAGTATTCTCAGCTATGGTCACCTTTCTTCAGGTGAAGACATCTGAGTGGATGACCAACAAATCATTCGATGCGATGTTGGCTGCTTTCCGCGAATCTTTCTTAGATGCGTCTGAGCTGCCACACACCTACAGTAAAATGAAGAATTTCCTTCATGTAGTTGGAATTGGATATGATATGATCCATGTTTGTAAGAATAATTGTGTTCTGTTCCAGAAGGATTATGCCAACTTAAGTGAATGCCCGAAATGCAAATCATCGAGATGGAAAGATGGCGATGCTATGAGGAGGATTCCTCATAATGTTCTGAGACATTTTCCAATTACACCAAGATTGCAGAGGTTGTTTCATGATGTTGAAACAAGAGAGGATGTACTGTGGCATTCTAGGAACCAGGAGTACAGAGATCAGAATGTAATGAGCCATCCATCTCATGGTAGTGAGTGGAAAAGCTTCAATGATAAACACAAAGAGTTTGCTGCTGACCCGAGAAACATTAGACTTGGCTTAGCTTCAGATGGATTTAACCCATTTGGCCACCAGAGCACCACATATAGCATGTGGCCAGTGCTTGTTATCCCTTACAACATGCCTCCAAATGTCTGCACCAAAGAATCAAACTACATGATGGCCTTGCTCATCCCAGGTCCAAAAAGTCCTGGAAAGGATTTTGATTTGTTCATGGAGCCTCTTGTGGAGGAACTTCAATAGCTATGGAAGGGTGTTCTCACTCGAGACTATATAGCAGCCCACCAGCTGATTTCTTTGTGCATGTTGTTATAATTTGGTGCATCCATAATTATCCGGCTTTGGGCACTATGTCAGGGCGAACGACACATGGTTACAATGCATGTGTTCACTGTGACAGGAGCTGTCAGACGCAATACTTGACAAGATCTGTTACATTGGACACCACCGTTTCCTTGCCAAGGACAAGCCGCATCCTAGAAAATACCGAAGACATGTGTTCAATGCAAAGCATGAAAATCGTGATGCGCCAAAGAGGCTCACCGCCGATGAGTTGCAAGTGGAATTAGAGAAGGTCATGCATATTACACCAGGAAACCATCCTGGTAATGGTAGCAGGAAAAGGAAGCATGGCAGGGTAGAAGAGAGATTATTGTTTACCCGCAGGTCCACTTTGTGGGACTTGGGGTATTGGAAAGATTTGGATCTGAGGCATAATCTTGATGTGATGCACATCAAGAAAAATATATGTGACAGCATTATCGACACACGTCTTAACATTGAAGGCAAGACGAAAGATACCTTAAAATCTAGGATTGATTTGACACACCTGGGTATCAGAAAGGATTTGCAGGTGCAAGATGAAGGTAAACCACGGGATATGGCACCAACTGTGTACGTCTTGGACAAGGTAAAAAGAAAAGAATTATGCGAGGTCCTGTCACGTGTGAGATTCCCACATGGATTTGCTTCCAACCCTGAAAGGAGAGTCAGTGCAGATGGAAACAAGGTACAAGGGTTGAAAACTCATGACTGCCACGTCCTACTTCAAAGGGTTTTACCTGTTATCCTTAGAGGATTGGGCCGCCCTGACTTATACAGAGCAGTTGCAGAGTTGGGACAATTCTTCAGGGAACTCTGCAGTAGGAATATCAAGATAGTTGCTTTGGAGCGTCTTAGAGACAAGATACCAACTATCCTATGTGACCTTGAGAAGATATATCCTCCAGCATTCTTTGATGTGATGGTGCATTTGGCTGTTCATCTACCTGACGAGGCACTACTTAGAGGTCCAGTACAGTATGGCTGGATGTACCCTATTTAAAGGCGGCTAGGCACTTTCAAGGGCTATGTTAGGAATAGAGCTAGACCCGAGGGTTCCATTGCAGAGGCCTACATTGCTACAGAAGCATTGACATTCTGCTCAAAATACATTGAAACAGCTGATCAACTTAGCAAAGAGGTGGGTGAAGACAATCCCGGGCTCAATGTTTTCGATTATTCTGTTCGAGTTACAAGGAAGAGTCGACAAGAGGACAAACCTAAAGATTTGGACAAAATGGTTTGGTATGTGTTGAATAACTGTCCTGAGATACTACCTTATATCAAGTAAGTGCAGTACTGCAGCTTATACATCGTAATCTACTAAACTTGCAACACATTCTTATATATGTAGATGTTTGATGCGATCACTATGTTGTGCAGCATCTACAAAGAGGAGTTACTGCCGCAAAATCCAAGAAACATTGACAAACTGGTTATGGCAGGATTTGCGAAATGGTTCAAGAACCATGTAAGCTTTTGAAGTGCACTGTTAGTTTTTTTAATATATTGAGTACATAAGATGATCAGCTTGTGTATTTTCTAACCATAGGTTAAGAAGATGCGGTAGGATGGGCAGGCAGTTGATGATGCCCTTTACTCACTAGCAATGGGTCCTGATACTCGGGTAAGACATTATGAATCTTGCATTGTTGGAGATGTGCGCTACAACACCCTTGCACGAGACGAAGGCAGGAAGAAACAAAACAGTGACATCATGAGCACGGATACATATGACAAAGAGACAACTGAAATGTATGCTAACATAACAGACATTATTCAGTTGCAGTATATCTCCAGTTTCGAGGATCATTGGTGTGTGGTTCTGTTGTGCTGTCGTTGGTATAACCTATTTTCCAGGATCGCAAAACCCAGAGATGATGATTGTTTCAAATCCATCAATGTCAAGGCGTCATACCATACCATAGAGCCTTTTATTTTGGCAAATCAAGCAACACAGATATTTTTCTTGGAAGACACATTTGCACGTAGCGATGACTGGAGAGTATTGCAAAGGTTTGAGCAGAGGAATTCGTTTAATAAAGTTGCACAAGAAGATGATGCTTACACTGCTCCTGGTGTACAAGATAACACAGATGTTCCTAATATCTTTGAGAACCATCACGTCAATGATGCCGGCGAAAATATTGCATGTTGTGCTGTGACATACAAGAGTTGATCAAGAAGAAGCCAACGTTCGAGGACGTTGAGGACAAAGAAGAAGATGACACCGTGGGGAATTACGATTCAGACTGATACACATGGCGAAGATGTTGACGCTGCTGCTCCGGATGATGATTACATTGCTTTTGTCGTATTTGCCTGTCAGAAGACGTTTTTTTATCTACTATGTGAAATTGTGTTTGCTATGACAACTGAAACCTGACGAACATGTTGTTTAGTATTTTGCTGTGAGAATATCACTTGTTATGTATGCTGATTTGTGTTTGGTGATTGTATGACAACTAAAACATGCTGACATTGTTGTTTAGTTGTACTCATATTTGGCTGTGAAACTTGAATTTGATGACATAGTTTGCTGTTGGACTGCAATTTGCTCGACGTCTTCGAATGAGAACAAAGCTGACCTGACAGGGCCTCTACTATTTATTTATTTATATGAGCAAAAGGGGATACCCCCTGATTTCCGTTAATAGAAATCATTAGATGTTCACAACACTACGCCCAGCCTGCTACACAGGTTTCACTCATTACTAGTTTCAGCAAAGTGCTCATGTCGTAGCCACTGAATACATCACGAGTGCTACATACACTGCAAATAAAGAGACAATCATCCTACAGAGCACATCGATTTTGCCCATTATCTTCACAAGCTCTTTCATCTCCTCATTGCTGTCAAGGCCGTTCAGCAGATGTTGCTTGGCCATGATCATAGGAACTGCATCTTTAACCTTCTGCTCTGCATCTTCCTCTTCTGTCGTTCCTTCAGTTACTTGTCCAACACCCCAACCTGCTGGTATTGGGATTCCTCGGCTAACCAAATAATCAGCGTAGTTGCAATCCCCCACATTAGCAACTTCCCAGAAATACAAATCACATGAATCTTCCCTTTTCTGCATGAATCAAATTGGTAGATCATCAACCAAACTATTAAAAAAATTAGCAACTGAAAGCAGCAGAACAACACTTAAACATATTATTACCCCATGATTCGGGCATTTGTAGAAGACTCGGCCAGGGTTGCGGATTGTGGTTGAGACGCGACGGATGACTCTACGTGATTTGCAGCAGTGGCACCACACCAACGGCAGCGTGTTGCGATGAGCAATCGGCTGCGGTGCGCGTGCCAGCGAGGGTGTGATGAGACTGATAGGCGATAGTACGGGTTGCGACTTGGTGCATATCTGGTTGTTGCCTGCTGAAGAGCAGGTGGACGAGCAGCCAGCGGACATGGTCGCTGCGGCCAGAGCTTCTAATGCTAGGCAGAGTAAGTAGGGAAGAGGAGAAGCGAACGTTGGATATGTCAGTTTCATTACTTGCAGAGTAGCATAGCACCATATATAGTCATAGTCTAGGTTCGGATTCGAACCGGCTACAGGAGCACGTCTTTCTTTTTTATAGAACTCGGCAACGTCTCTTTACTGGTACACTAGCTTGTTTTGTACGCCTTCCAAAGTCTTTGATTTTCTTTCCCTTTTTTTGCAAGGAAGGAAGGAGGAAAAAATTGAGAGTTCCTGGGACTCGAACCCAGGACCTCTTGGTTGAAAACCAAGGGTGCTAGTCACTTATGTGGCGAGCGTTCCCTGTGAGGACGATGGCAGACGAACGCATTTTCCTCGCAGTTTTCTTCCTATATATAAAAAAGTATGCTACTTGTTGTCCGCTTAGTCAACAAATGACTGTGCCAACCTTGACCGTTGGATTGACATTCAACGCTGTCGCGTTTCTTCAGTTTCTTCTTCCTCGAGCTGCCAAAGACAAACCAGTGCCGGCGGGACCGCCTGCTCCCGCCTCCACGGCTGGCTGTGATCTGCCCCGGCTCCTGTTCGTTCCCGCCCGAGGCCTCACCATCGTCCTCCGCCTTGGCTCGCTCGCCGCGGCGCCGCCCTCCGGTGTTGTCAACATGGTCACCAACCGAGAGGAATAAGGAGATGACTGTACATGGTGAGGATGACAGTAGGGACGCAGTAGCGCGCGCAGTAATTTTGTTTTTTCGGGACGGAGAAGGGTATCAACTGGGTTGTGCAGTACTCGTGGCCCATCTATCCCAAGCTTTTATTTCATATGTTTAGCACACGACCAACCTAGTTTGTTTTTTTCCTTTCTGAAAATTGCTAGCCAGCTATTTTGTTTTTTGCAGAATAACCAACATAGGCCTACTTGCTTTTCTACGCCCTGCTGGGCCGGAAATCTTTCAAGACGAGGAGGGATGCATTTTGCCTATAAAATGGGCTATAAGTAATAAGAAATGGGCTATAAGTAATAATAAATGGGCTGTAAATGAAAAAATACAGCAAACAGACAATTAGTTCCAAAATACTATTTTCCTTCGGATTTTGATATTTTCAATTTCATTGTTTTTGTGCGGGTAAAATTTCATTGAATTTAAATTAAGGTATATTTAGATTTAAAATTAATTTGAATCTGGCTAGAAATTTTGGGTTGTATGCTGTTTGGGACATATTTGGAGGCTCACTTGTGAGTCTACTAGGTTGACGTGTATTTTGGCTTTGTCAACTTAGTCCACAAACGATTCTAGCAACAGTGACCGTTGGATGTTAATCCAACGGCCGTACTACTTCTTCAGTATATAATATTCTTGCTCCAGCAGCCCAAACCAGCTCCAGTGGGACTGCTTGCTCCCGCCTCCCGTGGCCGGCTGTGTTGCCGCACCGCCCCACCCTACATGTCGGACCCACCAGCTATATCTTCGCACGCAAGGAAGTGCCTCCTTATTACGCACAAAAAATGAATATCCCCCTACTAGCTGGGACCCACCATTGTGGGAGGATGACTTGTGGGCCAACAAAGTTGACGGGGACGGAGGGCTTTGTCAACTTAGTCAATATGAACGATTCTAGCTCCAGTGACCGTACCCTGTCCATCCAACGGCCGTAGTGCTTCTTCAACCTCTAGTCTTCTTGCTCCAGCCGCCCAAAGCTGCGCCGGTCATGTCGCATGCTCCTGCCTCCCATGGCCGGCTGTGCTGCCGCGGAGGCCTCACCGCTATAACACCCTCGATGCGACTATAGCTCCCACGTGTCGAGGCATGACTTAGAGACATAATCGCATTGAAGGCATATGTCGCAAGTTAGGCAATCTTCACAACATCCCATGTAATATGAATAATAAAGGGGAGAACATAGTTGGCTTACACTCGCCACGTCAATCAAAACATAAATAACATTACATCATCCAAACACTCATGGCCCGACTACGGCGCCAAAATAAAAGAGAACCCAACATGCGACACGGTCCCAATCACCCCCAACTGGGCACCACTACAGATCATCGGGAAAAGAGACATAGTATCATTGAGAGTCTTCGTCGAACTCCCGCTTGAGCTCATATGCGTCACCTGGAGTGGAATCATTAGGCCCTGCATCTGGTGTAATAGTAATCTGTGAGCCACAGGGACTCAGCAATCACGCACCTCGCGATCAAGACTATTTAAGCTTATAGGTAAGGCAAGGTAAAATATGAGTGGAGCTGCAGCAAGCGACTAGCAAGTATGGTGGCTAACTTATTCGCAAAGGAGAGCGAGAAGAGGAGGCAAAGCGCGAGCGAGAAACTAGAGAGCAACCTGCGCAAACATTACTCCAACACCGTGTCCACTTCCCGGACTCCGCCGAGAAGAGTCCATCACGATAACACACTCAGTTGATTCATTTTAATTAATTAAGGTTCAAGTTATCTACAACTGGACATTAACAAATTCCCATTTGCCCATAATCGCGGGCACGACTTTCAAAAGTTCAATCCCTGCAGGGGAGTCCCAACTTAGCCCATGACAAGCTCTCACGGTCAATGAAGGAATAGACCTCCTCCCAAGACGTTCCGATCAGGCTCGGTATCTCGGTAACTCAAGACACTTCGACAGGTTAAAACAAGACCAGCAACACCGCCCGAATGTGCCGACAAATCCCGATAGGAGCTGCACATATCTCTTTCTCAGGGCACACTCAGATGAGCCAGACGTCGGGTAAGCCAGCCCAGAGTTGCCCCTGGTAGCCTCGGACATCGCTCGGTGGGACCAACACTCAGAGGAGCACTGGCCCGGGGGGTTAAAATAAGATGACCCTTGAGTCTGCAGAACCCAAGGGAAAGAAAAGGGGCTGGGTGGCGAATGGTAAAACCAAAGTTGGGCATTGCTGGAACAGCTTTAATCAAGGCAAAATATCAAGGGGTTCCCATTATAACCCAACCGCGTAAGGAACACAAAATCCGGGAACATAACACCGATATGACGGAAACTAGGGCAGCAAGAGTGGAACAAAACACTAGGCGAGAGGCCGAGCCTTCCACCCTTTACCAAGTATATAGATGCATTAAGATAACATAGCAATATAATGATATCCCAACAATTAAATAAAAGATGTCCCAACAAGGAAAGGCCTCCAATCTACACCTGCAACTAGCAACGCTATAAGAGGGGCTGAGCAAAGCGGTAACATAGCCAATCAACGGTTTGCTAGGACATGGTGGGTTAGAGGATTGACATGGCAATTGGGAGGCTGACAAGCAAATGGTAGGCATCGTAGCATTGGCATAGCAAAAGAGCGAGCAAACTAGCGTAGCCAAGATAGTAGTGATTTCGAGGGTGTGATCATCTTGCCTGCACAGTTGTCAGAGTTGACTGGATCCTCAAGAGCAAACTCAACAGGCTCCTCGTTAGCGAACTCGTCTCCCGGCTCTACCCAACAAGACAAACAAGCAACAAGGATACAATCAACCATGTGCAAACTCAATCAACACGATGCACAGATGATATGCTATGCGGGATGCAATGCGGGATGCAAAATGCAAGATATGACAGGAAATGCATGAACCTGGCCTCAACTTGGAATTCCAAGGGTGCCACTGGAAATATGAGATGAAATCGCTTGAAAACGATATAAAGAACGCCGGAATCGGAGTTACGGTTTGGAAAAGGCAAGCGTTTTAAAAATGACACCGGTCTGCGATTTACAGCAAGTAGGCATCTAAATGCAATGAGATGAACATGCTACAGCCACCAAACATGACAACAAAATACATGGCAGGGATTCACACAAGACGCTTAACAAAAGACTAGCACTGAGCTACGGCCAATTCATCCATTATGAGGTTCAAACAAGCATGGCAAAAACGCAAATAGAAAACAGATTTCAGACTTAGTGAAATTAACACTTGTCTGAAATTTCAGATCATATAGCCCTCTTCGGAGCATCGAAACAACATGCTACATGACCTGAACATGACAAAGAAAGACATGGCATGGAGCTACCCAACAAGCTTAACAAAAGTCCCTTAGTGACCTTGAGCCAAAAGGGATCATAAAATATACTAACGGGCACACGAACATAGCTAAAACACAATCAGTTTTCACACTAAGTGAAAACTGAGACATGCTGAAATATAACTCACGAAGGCATGTAAACGAGCTCGATGCACTCACTACGGTGCAAGTCATGGCAAGGCAAGCATACATCCATAAAGAAGGCACAAAATACAAGCTATACATGGCAAGAACAATGGCATAGCATGCACTGATCAACTACAATAGCATCGGCAAAATCGCAAACGAGTTGAGGATCTGCCCAGATTCACAACGAAGCAAAAGTAGAGCTCGATTGACTCAAGCTAGGGTGCTCCATAATTGCAAACAAAGACATGGATAGATAGAGCATAACATGATTAACAAAACTTCTTTACTGATCATCCTCAAAAGAGGCACGGATCACTAGGAAACAACACGAACATATGGCATCATGAACTAAATAATCCCAGACTTGGTGAAAACTACTAAGTCCCTGAAAACAGAGTTACCGGGTGCCTCACTTTGTAAGCTTGCACTATTCACCACACACATCCTAAAAATACATGGGTTGCACCTCTGGATAGACGACAAAATCCTTAACAAAACATATGAAGGACTCACAGGCATATCATGCACACAATAATCATGGCAAAAATGACAAAAGTCTAAGATGAACTAGCAGATCTGACAATTAACTCATGAAGCCCCCTTCTAACAGCATTTAGGGCATCAAGATGCACTCAAATGAAAATGATGCAATGGAATGAAATGATGTACTCGTCGAGGCAAACATTTTGATATACTATATGTCCAAAACAGTGCTACGGATGCAAAGTTACGGGGCCTCGAACAGGAGCATATGGGCTGAAAAATTAAGGACTTAGTGGGAAAAAAAACTACCCCAGATCTGGATCTAGGGTTTGCACGGAAACCGAGGACGGCGGCGCTACACTGTTCACCGAAGCTCTCCGGCGA
>NC_057800.1:137540703-137550017 GCF_018294505.1 Triticum aestivum | reverse complement strand
ATTTCGGGGGGGGGGGGTCTATTTATCGGCATAAGTGGAGCTAGGAGAGTCCAAATGAGGTGCGGTTTTCGGCCACGCGATCATGATCGAACGCTCTAGGACATGGAGCAGAGTTTGGTGGGTTTTGGGCCAAATTGGAGGGGTGTTGGGCTGCAACACACACGAGGCCTTTTGGTCCCTCGGTTAACCGTTGGAGTATCAAACATAGTCCAAATGATACGAAACTTGACAGGCGGTCTACCGGTAGTAAACCAAGGCTGCTTGGCAAGTCTCGGTCCAATCCGGAAATGTTTAATCCCCACACACAAAAGAAAGCTAGAAATGACCACCGGAGGAGAACGAAGCGCCAGAATGCAAAATGGACAACGGGGAAAATGCTCGAATGCATGAGACGAACACGTATGCAAATGCAATGCACATGATGACATGATATGAGATGCATGACAACGACAACAACACACGGAGACAAAGACCCGAACCCGAGGAAATAAATATAACTTAACGCCGGAAACGGCAAGAGTTGGAGTACAAATTGGGAAAGTTATATCCGGGGTGTTACAACACTCCACCACTACGAAAGGATCTCGTCCCGAGGTCTAGGACTGAAAGAACGCCGGGTACTCAGAACGGAGGTGATCCTCGCGTTCCCAGGTAGCTTCATGGTCGGAATGGTGTGACCACTTGACTTTGAGGAATTTGATTGACTTGTTGCGAGTCTTGCGTTCAGTCTCTTCAAGAATAGCAACTGGGTGCTCACGATAAGAGAGATCTTCTTGGAGCTCAATGTCCTCGAAGTTGACGGTGCGGTCAGGAGTCTTGAAGCACTTTCGAAGCTGAGAGACATGGAACACGTCATGAACATTTGCAAAGTTTGAAGGAAGCTCGAGTTGATAGGTGAGGTCGCCTCTCTTGCTGACAATCTTGAAAGGTCCCACGTATCTAGGGGCAAGCTTCCCTTTAATACCGAAGCAGCGAGTACCTTTCATAGGAGAGACACGGAGGTAAACATGATCTCTGATCTCGAAAGCCAAATCACGGTGCTTACTATCATAGTAGCTCTTCTTGCGGGATTGTGCTGCTTTGAGGTTATCACGAATGATTTTGCACATTTCTTCTGCTTCTGTGATTAAGTCATTACCCAAAAGCTGACGTTCACCGGTTTCAGACCAGTTGAGAGGGGTACGACACTTCCTGCCATACAGAATTTCAAAAGGGGCCTTGCCCGAACTTGCTTGAAAACTGTTATTGTAGGAGAATTCAGCATAAGGAAGACAATCCTCCCACTTCATGCCGAAGGAGATCACACAAGCCCGGAGCATATCTTCAAGAATCTGGTTGACACGCTCGACTTGACCGCTTGTTTGAGGATGGAAAGCAGTGCTGAAGCGGATGTTGGTGCCCATGGCCTTCTGAAAAGAATCCCAAAACTTGGAGGTAAAGATGCTGCCATGGTCTGAAGATATCACTTGAGGAATACCGTGCAGAGAGACAATTCGAGAGGTATAGAGTTCCGCCAATTGAGCTGCAGTGATCGACTCTTTGATAGGCAGAAAGTGAGCCACTTTGGTGAGCTTGTCGATGACAACAAATATAGCATCATTGCCACGCTTGGACTTTGGAAACCCAGTCACGAAATCCATTTCAATGTGGTCAAACTTCCATTCTGGAATGGCAAGAGGTTGGAGGAGACCTGCTGGCCTTTGGTGTTCTACCTTCACTCTTCTGCAGACATCACATTCATTCACGAATTGAGCGATCTCGCGCTTCATTCGAGTCCACCAATAAGCTTGCTTGAGGTCCTGATACATCTTCATGCTACCAGGGTGGATGAAGAGGAGAGAATTGTGAGCCTCGTTCATGATCACTTTACGGAGGTCACCTTTGGGCACAACAATACGATCCTCTAAGAAAAGAGTGTCCTTGTCATCAAGGCGGTAGCACTTGTACTTGGACTGACTCTTCGCAATCCCAATCTTCACCTTTTTCACCATAGCATCAAGAAGCTGGGCTTGGCGAATCTGGTCTACTAAGGTAGGAGAGACTTGAAGGTTGGCGAGGAAACCTTGAGGAACAACTTGCAGGTTAAGCTTGCGGAAAGCTTCACAAAGCTCGGGTTGATAAGGCTTGAGAATCAGACTGTTGCAATAGGCCTTCCTGCTCAAAGCGTCAGCAATCACATTGGCCTTGCCTGGAGTATACTCAATACTCGGATTATACTCTTGAATCATTTCAACCCAACGAGTTTGCCTGAGGTTGAGATTAGGCTGAGTGAAGATGTACTTGAGACTCTTGTGATCAGTGAAAATATCCACTTTTCTTCCCAATAGAAGATGTCTCCAAGTCAAAAGAGCATGCACAACTGCCGCCAACTCGAGATCATGAGTGGGGTAGTTCTTCTCATTAGGCTTCAACTGGCGAGATCTATAAGCAACAACTTTCTTCTCTTGCATCACTACTGCGCCAAGACCTTGGAGAGAGGCATCACAAAAGACCTCGTACGGCTTGGATTCATCAGGCGGAGTCAGAACTGGAGCAGTGATCAATTTCTCTTTCAAAGCGTTGAAAGCAATATCACACTCCGGAGACCAAACGTACTTGACGTGCTTCTGAAGAAGAATTGGGAGAGGCTTCGCGATCTTAGAAAAGTTTTCAACGAATCTCCTGCAATAGCTTGCGAGACCGAGGAAACTGCGGAGTTGCTTCACGTTCTGAGGAGGTTCCCAATTCACAATAGCAGACACCTTCTCAGGATTCACGGCAATGCCCTTGGCAGAGATGATATGACCAAGATAAAGAACCTCATCGAGCCAAAATTCACACTTGGAGAACTTGGCGTAGAACTGATGTTCTCTGAGCTTATCAAGAACCAAACGCAAGTGCTTGGCATGATCTTCCTTGTTCTTGGAGAAAACCAGAATGTCGTCGAGATAGACCAAAACGAAGTCATTGGTATAGGCGTTGAAGATGAAGTTCATCATGCGAGAGAACGTCGGAGGAGCGTTGGCGAGGCCAAAAGACATGATAGTGTATTCATATGAACCAAAGCTTGTTCTGAATGCTGTCTTGGGAATATCTTCTTCACGAATGCGAATCTGGTGATAACCCATACGGAGATCAAGCTTGGAGAACACTTGAGCACCTTTGAGTTGTTCGAACATCTCATTGATGTTGGGAAGTGTGTATTTGTTCTTGATGGTCTTCTTGTTCACTGGACGGTAATCAACACAAAGTCAGTCCGTTCCATCCTTCTTCTTCACAAAAAGAACACCACAACCCCACGGAGAAGAACTAGGCCGGATGAGACCCATTCTTTCTTGCTCATCGAGTTGCTTCTTCAGCTCTTTCAACTCTTCAGGTCCGAGCTTGTAAGGACGTTTGCACACAGGTTCTGTGCCAGGATCAAGATCAATAACGAATTCAATTGGCCGGTGCGGAGGCATTCCTGGGAGCTCTTCTAGAAAGACGTCTTGATATTCGCAAACGACTGGAATTTGCGAGATAGCGTCCAATTCACCCTTCTCATTGAGAGAAAACAGATGGATAGTATCATCACGAGCGGCAAAGACAACTACATCCTCAGACGAATGAGTCAATTGAATCTGCCTGGCTGCACAATCAAGCTGAGCCTTGTGCTTAGAAAGCCAATCCATTCCGAGAATAAGGTCAATATCCGAGTTACCAAGAACAACCGGAGAAGAGAGAAACTTGTAATCGCCCAATGTGATAGAAACATCTGGGGCAATAGCGCTTGCATTCATAAATTTACCCAGAGAAACAACAGATAACTGTCTAGGCAAATCTTGCAAAGGGAACTCATGCTTAGAAACAAATGGCCTCGAGATGAAACAATGCGATGCACCCGTGTCAAAAAGAACTTTAGCAAGAATATCATTAACAGGGAGGTTACCTATGATCACATCTGACGAGTCCTCTGGCTGAGCTGCATTCATCAAATTGACCTTGGCGGACTTGGGGTTATGCTTGACCACAGCTGTACTTGCCGATCTGACAGGAGGAGGAGGAGGAAGACGCCTCTGGTTGAGACACTTGTTGGCATAGTGACCCTTCTATTGGCACTTGTTGCACGTGACCTCTGAAAGCGGACGGTGATACGGAGCACTCGATCTTGGAGCTTGAGATGAAGTCTTGTTCTGAAAGCCAGGGTTGGGTGGGTGGGAAGAACCACTGCCACCTTTGCTCTTCTGCTGATACGGCTGACGGAACGGAGGAGGAGGAAGCCAAAACTTCTGCTGCTTGGCCACTTGAGTAGAGGAAGAAGGAGTAACATCTCTGACTCGCTTCCTGGAAGCATCACACCTCAACTAAGCAGCCTCTTGCTTCAGTGCCATGTTGTAGAACTCATCGTACCTCAAGGGCTCGAAGAGAACAAGAGCGAGCTGAATATCTTCTCTGAGACCACCCCTGAACTGATATATCATGCTCTTCTCATCAGGCACGTCCTGCTTGGCAAAGCGGGCAAGCTTCTAGAACAACTTGTTGTAGTCATAGAGAGACAAAGAGCCTTGCGTCAGATTGCGGAATTCCTCACGCTTGCTTTCAACCACGCTCTGCGGAATATGATGAGCTCGGAAATCTCGACGGAAATCATCCCAAGTGATAACACGTCCACCTCTGGAATCCTTGTACTGCTGGAACCATTCTGCAGCTTGATCTTTGAGTTGGAAGGAAGTGAACTTAACAAAGTCCTCAGGCCTGACGTTACTGCACTCGAAATGCTGACACAGATCCACAAGCCAATCGTCAGCATCGGTTGCCTCAACACAATTGCTGAAAGTCTTTGGCCCGTTAGCAAGGAACTGGTTGAGTGTAGCAAAGTGACTCTGATTGCTGCCTTGATTCCCTTGACTGCCTTGATTGCGCTCTTGAAGAATTTGCATGATCAGCTGTGTGTTTGCATTGGTTGCGGCCATCACAGCTTGCCATGCCTCTGGAGGAGGTGGAGACGGTGGCGGCTCAGGATCCGAAGTCGTGCGCGTTGGAGGAGCCATCCTGAAGAGGTTGACCACCATTAGCACATTGACAGATAAATATTGAAGTTGAATCCAACGGAATGAAAATTGCAACATATAGTCTTCACATCCGAACAAAATGAATGAATGCATTCCTCTTCAAATGGTCACATATCCATAAATTGAGAAGCCACGTAGAATTAAGGTAGAGAAATAAACCAACAAGGTACGGATCAAGAACGAATAATCGGTAAGAAATCCCAATCTCAAACCAATATCCGTGGAAGAAGAACTAGAGCTACTAGAATTCCCACCTATGAAACTCCCGAACCTTTCCGGTTATGCAATCAGGTGTTGGGGATACAGGGGAAGCATAATATCTCACCCAAACTAGCAAATCCTACATCCAGCTGTATCCATCCTTCAACACATAACCAAGAAACCTTCGGAAACCATCTACCTCAACCTTCGAAAAGCATTTGTTATACAAGTTATGGCGATACTCCCGAACTCTCGCCCCAGTACTGGGTGGCGTCGAGGTTATCTCGCCAACAAACTGCATAAAAGAGATTTTCGATGTCAGCGAACATATCTCAAGTATTCCAGAATTGCAACGATAAAATTATGATGACAACACCTCAGAGCTCAACTCCCCGGGACACTTCCACTAAACCCCTGACAGGAGGTACCAAGACAATGTTCTCATCATAAGCCATCGGAACGATTCCAATATACTCGCGTGATCCTAAAATTTTTTTTAGTGAAATTTGAGATGAGAAGAGTCAAAACTTACGTCGGGAAGCCTTACCAGAGCGATGAGGAGACTGGGAAGTAAAAAGAATTCCTAATCTCTTCGATATATAATTCCTAAATGACTCAAAACATTTTTCTAGACACAACTCGGCTGCTAAAATGATCAAGCAATGGGGCTCCTAAGGTCGGGGAAGGCTCTGATTACCAACTTATAACACCCTAGATGCGACTATAGCTCCCACGTGTCGAGGCACGACTTAGAGACATAATCGCATTGAAGGCATATGTCGCAAGTTAGGCAATCTTCACAACATCCCATGTAATATGAATAATAAAGGGGAGAACATAGTTGGCTTACACTCGCCACGTCAATCAAAAGATAAATAACATTACATCATCCAAACACTCATGGCCTGACTACGGCGCCAAAATAAAAGAGAACCCAACATGCGACACGGTCCCAATCACCCCCAACTGGGCACCACTACTGATCATCGGGAAAAGAGACATAGTATCGTTGAGAGTCTTCGTCGAACTCCCACTTGAGCTCATACGCGTCACCTGGAGCAGAATCATCAGGCCCTGCATCTGGTGTAATAATAATCTGTGAGCCACAGGGACTCAGCAATCTCGCACCCTCGCGATCAAGACTATTTAAGCTTATAGGTAAGGCAAGGTAAAATATGAGTGGAGCTGCAGCAAGCGACTAGCAAGTATGGTGGCTAACTTATTCGCAAAGGAGAGCGAGAAGAGGAGGCAAAGCGCGAGCGAGAAACTAGAGAGCAACCTGCGCAAACATTACTCCAACACCGTGTCCACTTCCCGGACTCCGCCGAGAAGAGGCCATCATGGTAACACACTCAGTTGATTCATTTTAATTAATTAAGGTTCAAGTTATCTACAACCGGACATTAACAAATTCCCATCTGCCCATAATCGCGGGCACAACTTTCGAAAGTTCAATCCCTGCAGGGGAGTCCCAACTTAGCCCATGACAGGCTCTCACGGTCAACGAAGGAATAGACCTCCTCCCAAGATGTTCCAATCAGGCTCGGTATCTCGGTAACTCAAGACACTTCGACAGGTTAAAACAAGACCAGCAACACCGCCGGAATGTGCCGACAAATCCCGATAGGAGCTGTACATATCTCTTTCTCAGGGCACACTCAGATGAGCCAGACGTCGGGTAAGCCAGCCCAGAGTTGCCCCTGGTAGCCTCGGACATCGCTCGGTGGGACCAACACTCAGAGGAGCACTGGCCCGGGGGGTTAAAATAAGATGACCCTTGAGTCTGCAGAACCCAAGGGAAAGAAAAGGGGCTGGGTGGCAAATGGTAAAACCAAAGTTGGGCATTGCTGGAACAACTTTAATCAAGGAGAAATATCAAGGGGTTCCCATTATAACCCAACCGCGTAAGGAACGCAAAATCCGGGAACATAACACCGATATGACGGAAACTAGGGCGGCAAGAGTGGAACAAAACACTAGGCGAGAGGCCGAGCCTTCCACCCTTTACCAAGTATATAGATGCATTAAGATAACATAGCAATATAATGATATCCCAACAATTAAATAAAAGATGTCCCAACAAGGAACGGCCTCTAATCTACACCTGCAACTAGCAACGCTATAAGTGGGGCTGAGCAAACCGGTAACATAGCCAATCAACGGTTTGCTAGGACATGGTGGATTAGAGGATTGACATGGCAATTGGGAGGCTGACAAGCAAATGGTAAGCATCGTAGCATTGGCATAGCAAAAGAGCGAGCAAACTAGCATAGCCGAGATAGTAGTGATTTCGAGGGTGTGATCATCTTGCCTGCACAGTTGTCAGAGTTGACTGGATCCTCAAGAGCAAACTCAACGGGCTCCTCGTTAGTGAACTCGTCTCCCGGCTCTACCCAACAAGACAAGCAAGCAACAAGGATACAATCAACCACGTGCAAACTCAATCAACATGATGCACAGATGATATGCTATGCGGGATGCAATGCGGGATGCAAAATGCAAGATATGACAGGAAATAAATGAACCTGGCCTCAACATGGAATTCTAAGGGTGCCACTGGAAAGATGAGATGAAATCGCTTGAAAATGATATAAAGAACGCCGGAATCGGAGTTACGGTTTGGAAAAGGCAAGCGTTTTAAAAATGACACCGGTCTGCGATTTACAGCAAGTAGGCATCTAAATGCAATGAGATGAACATGCTACAGCCACCAAACATGACAACAAAATATATGGCAGGGATGCACACAAGACGCTTAACAAAAGACTAGCACTGAGCTACGGCCAATTCATCCATTATGAGGTTCAAACAAGCATGGCAAAAACGCAAATGCAAAACAGATTTCAGACATAGTGAAATTAACACTTGTCTGAAATTTCAGATCATATAGCCCTCTTCGGAGCATCGAAACAATATGCTACAGGACCTGAATATGACAAAGAAAGACATGGCATGGAGCTACCCAACAAGCTTAACAAAAGCCCCTTAGTGACCTTGAGCCAAAAGGGATCACAAAATATACTAACGGGCACACGAACATAGCTAAAACACAATCAGTTTTCAGAGTTGGTGAAAACTGAGACATGCTGAAATATAACTCACGAAGGCATGTAAACGAGCTCGATGCACTCACTACGGTGCAAGTCATGGCAAGGCAAGCATACATCCATAAAGAATGCACAAAATACAAGCTAGACGTGGCAAGAACAATGGCGTAGCATGCACGGATCAACTACAATAGCATCGGCAAAATCGCAAACGAGTTGACAATCTGCCCAGATTCACAATGAAGCAAAAGTAGAGCTCGATTGACTCAAGCTAGGGTGCTCCATAATTGCAAAAAAAGACATGGATGGATAGAGCATAACATGATTAACAAAACTCCTTTACTGATCATCCTCAAAAGAGGCACGGATCACTAGGAAACAACACGAACATATGGCATCATGAACTAAATAATCCCAGACTTCGTGAAAACTACTAAGTCCCTGAAAACAGAGTTACCGGGTGCCTCACTTTGCAAGCTTGCACTAGTCACCACACACATCCTAAAAATGCATGGGTTGCACCTCTGGATAGACGACAAAATCCTTAACAAAACATATGAAGGACTCACAGGCATATCATGCACACAATAATCATGGCAAAAATGACAAAAGTCTAAGATGAACTAGCAGATCTGACAATTAACTCACGAAGCCCCCTTCTAACATAATTTAGGGCATCAAGATGCACTCAAATGAAAATGATGCAATGGAATTAAATTGTGTACTCGTCGAGACAAACATTTTGGTATACTATATGTCCAAAACGGAGCTACGGATGCAAAGTTACGGGGCCTCGAACAGGAGCATATGGGCTGAAAATTTAAGGACCTAGTGGAAAAAAACTACCCCAGATCTGGATCTAGGGTTTGCACGGAAACCGAGGACGTCGGCACTGCACTGTTCACCGAAGCTCTCCGGCGAGGATGCAGGGCTCCGGCGAGGAGGGAGTCGGAGCCGGCGAGGGGCTGCCGGACGGCGGGGTCGGCGGCGGCCGGAGCAAGGCCCCGCGGCGGCCGGAGCTAGGAGCGAGGTGGCG
>NC_057800.1:137524500-137540221 GCF_018294505.1 Triticum aestivum | reverse complement strand
GGGCTGGGGAGGGCCCGCCCCGGGCTTCGGGGCTGGCGGCGCGGCGATGTGGGGCGGCGGCGGCAGCCAGTTGGAGGCGGACACATGGCGGGCGTTGGGTGGCGGAGAGGGGTTAGGGTTTGGAGAGGGGGAGAGAGATCCGAATTTCGGGGGGGTCTATTTATAGGCATAAGTGGAGCTAGGAGAGTCCAAATGAGGTGCAGTTTTCGGCCACGCGATCGTGATCGAACGCTCTAGGACATGGTGCAGAGTTTGGTGGGTTTTGGGCCAAATTGGAGGGGTGTTGGGCTGCAACACACACGAGGCCTTTTGGTCCCTCGGTTAACCGTTGGAGTATCAAACGAAGTCCAAATGATACAAAACTTGACAGGCGGTCTACCGGTAGTAAACCAAGGCTGCTTGGAAAGTCTCGGTCCAATCCGGAAATGTTTAATCCCCACACACGAAAGAAAGCTAGAAATGACCACCGGAGGAGAACGAAGCGCCGGAATGCAAAACGGACAACGGGGAAAATGCTCGAATGCATGAGACGAACACGTATGCAAATGCAATGCACATGATGACATGATATGAGATGCATGACAATGACAACAACACACGGAGACAAAGACCCGAACCCGAGGAAATAAATATAACTTAACGCCCGAAACGACAAGAGTTGGAGTACAAATTGGGAAAGTTATATCTGGGGTGTTACAACCGCCCCGTACTATTTCCACCGCTGGCCAGGCCCTGCGGCGACGGCAGCCTCACACCGCAGTCGAACCAGTGAACCCTCCTACTCCTCTCCGCGTGGGCTTCCACTGTCGCGTCTTCCCCGGCTCCGCGTCGTCCCCTTCCTAGGCCTCGCCGTCATCCACCGCCGTGGTGCTCTCCGCGTGGTGTGGTCAACGTGGTCAAGGAATGACTTCCATCGAAAGAGTACTGTGCTTGGAGAGGCTGATAGCTGGGTCGACGGCCACAGCCCAGTTTTTTTGTGATTTGCCAAGTAAGTCGCTTTGTCAGGCCTGTTGGGCTGCAAATCTTTCAAGACGAGGAGAGCTTTCATTTGGCTGGCCGAGAAAATGGCCCATCGGTAATGAGAAATGGGATGTACATTTTTAAAACACATCAAACCGGCAATTAGTTTCAAATATCTTTTTTTTAATTTAAAGATTTTAAATTACATTAATTTTTATGCATGGAGAATTTGTTGGATTTTATATTGATATACATTTATTTTTAAAATCAGTTTGAATGTGAGTCGAAATTTTGGGATTAAAAATAGTTCGGACCGCACCGAAATATGCAAAATTTCGTATAATTTTTTAACTGTGGCCACAATTTGGGCTGTAATGCTAACAAAAAGAATATGGGCTCCAAAAAAAGCTTAAGAATTAGGAAATGGGCGGAAAAGTATTAGAAATAATGGCAGATGGGCTATATACTGTTTTCCACAGATTTGAGGCTTTCCTAAAAAAAGGTTGACGCACAAGCAGTGACTATTGGATGTCCATCCAACGACCGTCGTGCTTCTTAAATTTCTGCTCTTCCTGCTCCAGCCGCTCAAACAAGCGCCGGCAGGACTGCCTGCTCCCTCCTCCCCGCGGCCAGCTGTGCTGCCGTGCAGGCCTCACTGCCCCACCGTACTCCCATCGCTGGCCTAGACATCCCTCTACTCACCCACACCTGCTGTTATTCTCCGGCGACGGCAGACGAACCAGTAAACCCTCGTACAGTCGTACTCCCCTCCGCGTGGGAAACAACTACCGAGTCTTCCCTGCCTTTGTGTCGTTCCCTTCCTAGGCCTCGCCGTCGTCCACCGCCCTGGTGCTCTCGGCGCGGCCTGGTCAACGTGGTCAACGACCGACATGCATCTGAAGTGGAATATACGTGGAGAGGCCGACAGCTGGGTCCACGGCCACATGCAAGGAAATGCCTCATTATTATGTGCAAAATAATGATTCCTCCACCTGACATCAGGGACCCACCGAAAGGGCCTCTGTATTTAGCAAAAAAACTTAACCGCCGCTGACAGCTCGGACCCACCAGCTATATCTTCGCACGCAAGGAAGTGCCTCCTTATTACGCACAAAAAAAATTATACTCCCCCTGTTAGCTGGGACCCAGTATAGTGGCAGGCTGACTTGTGGGCCTACTAAGTTGACTGGGACGGAGGGCTTTGTCAACTTAGTCAATATGCACGATTCTAGCTACAGTGACCGTACGATGTCCATCCAACAGCCGTTGTGCTTCTTCAACCTCTGGTCTTCTTGCTCCAGCCGCCCAAACCAGCGCCGGTCGTGCCTCGTGCTCCTGCCTCCCGTGGCCGGCTGCGATGCGGCGGAGGCCTCACCGCACCCTACTACTCCCACCGCTGGCCAGGCCATCCCTCTACTCACCCACACCCCCTGTTACTCTACGGCGATGACAGCCTCACACCGCAGCGAACCAGTGCCCTCATACTCCTCTATGTGTGGGCATCCACTGCCGCGTCATCCCCGGCTCCGTGTCATCCCCTTCCTAGGCCTCGCCGTCGTCCACCGCCCTGGTACTCTCAGTGCGGCGTGGTCAACGTGGTCAAGGAACGGCTTCCATCGGACGTGGACTGTACGTAGAGAGGCTGACAGCTGGGTCCACGGCCGCATCAAGGAAGTGCCTCCTTATTATGTGCAAAATAATTATTAATCCACCTGAAAGTGGGGACCCACCGGACGGGCCACCGTATTTCGCCCCCTGACTGCTGGGACCCACCAGCTACATCTTCGCACGCAAGGAAGTGCCTGACAGTCGGGACCCACCTGGTCGAAGTGTACGTAGCGTTGTCATTCTGGTCACAAACGTGTACGTACATATATACTGGTGGATGTAGAGGCGCGCACGTGTCGTAGTAGATGCGGCTAGGGTGCAAGAAAGAAAATACGGCCACGTATGTGTACATACGGGCGGGGTCTCGAACGCCTACTCACGCATACGTACAGCCAGGGCTCGTTGACATGGCTGGGTTGGAACGGAGAAACAGCGTCGTCGTCGTGTTCATGGTGAGGCAACGGAATGCGTCGTGTTCATGGGGAGGCAACGGAATGCGTCGTGTTCATGGGGAGGCAACGAAATGGATCGTGTTCATCGGGACGCAACGAAACGCGTGGGAGCCAACTAGCTGGGTCGGAATGGAATGCGTGGTCGTGTTCATCGGGAGGGCTTGGACAGAACAGGCGATGGAAACGAGGCCTGGCGTACCGCACAACGGAGGAAACGGACCTCCTACATTCGAAACGGGGTCCTGTTGATCGGGAGGGGTCTGGCGTACCGCAAAACGGAGGAAACGGACCTCCTATGGTCAAAACGTGGGTCCTGTTGATCGGGAGGGGTGTGGCGTACCGCAAAACGGAGGAACCGGACTTCTGTTGGAGTGCTACGGTCGAAACGAGGGTCCTGTTCATCGGGAGGGGTGTGGCATATCGCAAAACGGGACTCCACGGGATACTGTTCATCTCCACCGTGGACCCCCTCCAGCCTGCACGAGCTACTGTTCATCCACCGTCGACCCCCTCCAGCCTGCACCTGCGACTGTTCATCCACGCGCTCCTGTTCATCCAGCCTCCACCGCGCGCTACTCCACCGGCTACTGTTCAACCAGACCTCTCCACGGGCTCCTGTTCAACCACCCCTCCATGGGCTACTGTTCATCCTGCCCTCCACCGTCTACTATTCATCCTGCCCTCCACAGGGTGGTCCTATTCATCCAGCCCTCCATGGGGTCCTGTTCATTCAGACCCAACCGGCTCGATCGATCGGGGTCCTGTTCATCCAGAGGCAACACCACGGGGTCCTGTTCATCCACCCCCACCGGGAACTGTTCATCCAACCCCCCCTCCCCCGCAACGCTCACTGTTCATCCAGAGGCAGCATCGATCGGATTCAGTTACCAGCAGTAGCGAAGGAATCGCTCGATCGGGTTTAGTTAACAGCCATCGATCGATCGCTCGGGTTCAGTAATGCGTAGCCTGCAGTGCAATCACTCGGGTTTAGTTAGAGCCCAACGCCTCGCTCGAGTTCAGTTAGAGCCAACGCCTCGCACACACGTGCGTACGTGTATGAGAGAAACGCGCATAGCTCGGCCCCCGACCTCCCACCGTAACCGGGAACTCCCAGAAATTTTCCTCGCCCTCCACTACTAGAAAAAGGGCTATAGATGGGATTGACACTAATGGCGCACCAGACAAGCGGTGCGCCATTAGTATATACTAATGGTGCACCACCTTCTAATACGCCATTAGAGTTGAAACTACTAATGGCGCACCTGGCCCAGGGTGCGCCATTAGTATCAAAAAAAATTTGAACTAGTGCGCCTGTCCAAACATACTAATGGCGCATCGAGACACAGTGCGCCATTACTAGTTCTAACTAGTAATGGCGCACCTGTCGGAAAGTGCGCCACTAATGTTGTTTTTTATTATATTTTTTATTCCTTTTTTGCAAAACTACTAATGGCGCACCTAGTAAAAAGTGCGCCACTACTATGTTTGACCAAGCTTTGACCCACTTCTGGACATAGTAATGGCGCACTTTTCCCTTGATGCGCCATTGCTATTTTTGGTACTAATGGCGCACTTTTCCATGCGGTGCGCCATTGTGGTTTTGTAGGCAAGTGCCGCAGCCCGACCGCCCACCATCTCTCTCCTCTATCTCTCGCACGGAAACCCTATCCTCTTCTCCCTCACCCCACGCACACACGTCTCTCGGCCTCGCCCCGGCCCCGATCCATGCTGCCTCCCAGTGCTCCCTCCTCTTCCTGCGTGGCGGCCCTTGCCCTCCTCTCTCTTCGGTCCCCTTCGCGCCTCCTCGCGGCAGTCGCAGCCAAGGAGCGCGAGCTCGGCGGCGACGGATCGGAAGGCAGCGTCGGCGCTGGATCTGGGAGTGGTGGAGCCGCCGCCATCCCCGCTCCACCCTCTCCCGCGCCAACCACCTTCTCTCCCATCCGCAGATCGAGAACCTTCTCTCCCATCCGCGGATCGGGAAGGGAAGGTCCCATATCCACATTGGGTGGGTGGGTGGGTCCTTGCGCTTCGGCGCACCGCCGTCCACCTGGGCCGCGACCACCGAGGTCCTCGAGGCCGGCCATGGAAGTCCGACCTGCCAGCAGCCATGCCTCGCGCCCGAAACCCTAGCATGCATGTCGCAGGAACGAGGTATAGCACCGGACCCCTATGCTCCTCCTTCTTCCATGGACTTCTCACCATGAGAGGTCTCATCTCTGTAGGAAGGAGGACAACGCCATGGAAGCTGCTCCTTCCCCTTCCCCACCAGGACCACACACGCCATGGAAGGTATCCTCTCCTGTTGCTGCTACCTTATCTCTTTTTCCATCTCCAGATCTGATTCCTGAGCATTTGTGTCTCTGGCCTGATTTGGTCAAGGGGGAGAAAGAGAAGCTGCTCCCATCCTCCTGTGCCTTCAGATTTGGCCGCCCATACAGTACGCACACGGTTTAGGGTTGCTCAAATCCATTTACACTAGTTTGGATGAAATAGAGGCTGTCACAAATGCATCACCTCATGTAGCTTTTTGGTCCGCTAGCAAGTTAGTAACTTGCATGTATTTTTTGGTGACGAACAAGTCTGACTCCAATGGATTAACTCTGTTCGTATCACAAATTTGTTGGATTAACCCAGCAACGCTTTAGTTTTACTTCCCCCTCCCCCTAGCTAGCTAACTCTTTTAAGGTCCAGTAATGCGCTGTGATTAATTATTCGGTTAAATCCAGTCCTGCTAGTCCGGCACACACAGCTTTACTTTACTAACGATGAATGGGCTTTATATATTGTCGTTCCATATTATCAAGGGTTCACTGCTCTTTAAAACTACACGAGTGTGTTGTGTTGTTGCCCTGTGTCATCTTGTTAATTCTGGTTGGTCTCTATTTCTAGAATCCCTGCATGCCTGTGATATTTGTTTTTTGGCAATGACAGGGCTGCCTATATGGTCCTATATTGTAAGTTTGCAGACTCGTATGGAACAATATCTATATTCCTCTATCTCTAGAATGTAGGCAGTTTGCTTTGCTCACATCACCAAGTTCTCCCACTATGCTTAAATCTATTCTACTCCATTTCCTGAGATGAAATTGTGATGATGGGAGTGACATTAAACAGCTTGAACATCTAATTGTGCATGTACTCCATTGTTATATACTGATCCATCTTGTCTTTGCCTCTTATTAACATTCAAATTGTTAATTGCATTCAAAGTGTTAATTGCAGGAGCAGACACAGAGGAGGAATCTGCTACCTCAAAGCAGTTGATTGACGCCGGGAGGGTGGGTACGTGATGTCAGAGGCTGCCGGGACGGTGGTGACAAGCTACCGAAGAGATGAGTTCTGGCTCTCCTCGATGCCAGGACGAGGCGCTGCTACCGATCGGACGTGGACTCGATTGATTTTGATTTGAAATATGACGGGTTGTAATGTAAAATGCACTTCAGTTCAAAATGTCCTCCCCTTGCGAGAGGTATTCTTGGACGGAGGGAGTAGAAGATTAGATATAGGATTTTGTTTTATTTCTGTGCAATTTTCTTTTTATTGGATACTTGTAAAGACATGGTAATATTTTGACTATAATAAAAATTATGGTTCTATTTCATTTTTTGTTTCTAAATTATTTTTCCTTATAGGTTGTTTTTTTAATTTGTATTTTTTTGTTTTTCAAATATACTATTAGTGGCGCATTTCAACCTTTATTGATGGCGCACCTAGCTTTTTAGCTAGTGGCGCACCTCTAAGGTTACTAGTGGCGCACTTGGGTTTATTACTAATGGCGCATGTAAGGGTTAGTAATGGCGCACTATTAGGTGCGCCATTACTGTCTGGGATAGTAATGGCGCACCAAATGTGCGCCATTACTAAAACTTACTAATGGCGTGCTAGTAATGGCGCACCTAATGTGCGCCATTAGTAGCCAAAATAGGTGCACCATTAATAACCTGTTTTCCAGTAGTGCTCGCTTCTACCACGGTTTTTTCTGTCATGGACGGCCCAAAGAATCTCATGCAGCTGCGTCTTCGGCCCGCCCAGGACGAAAAGCCCATTTTCTGTCATGATTTTTTGTCATAGAAGTAGGAGCCCACCACATCTATGATGATACCAGGTTTTGTCACAATTATCATCATAGAAGTGACATATGTATGACAGAAAAAAAAATCGTTCGGCCCAAAATGTCACGGATGTGTCTTTTTTTTGTAGTGTTGATATCTCCTGCCTTAGGGTTTTCTTGACAAAACTTTGAGTTCTCATGCTCCATGTTCCGGTCTTTCTCTGATACACCTTGATCTCGGGTATTAATAGCTTCCTTAGTCTGCCAAGTTCCATAAGGGGTGCCTTCCTAGGTCATACAAATCTGAAAAATTCTACAGGGCCTTCAAATTCTCCTAGTCTTCGGAGTCTTCAACCGTTATGGTTTCCATTATTATAATGTATGGTAAAATCCTCTTCATTCCGAAAGGTCTTAGTTGTCCGATATCTTGTACTTTTTGGAGTGGTCTCATCAGTCGAATCTTCGTGTGATCAAAAGAGGAAAGGGGTATAGTCTCACTAAAAGGAAATTTGAATAAGCTCAGAAGAGAGGAGAGGTAAAAGATCTTTTTTGAAAAGAAAGTTATATAGAAAATCTTTCCTATGGGCTTGCCAGTTTCTAGGGGTCACGTCCTACAGTCAACATGTGCTCTGATACCATCTTGTAGCGACCCGACCTCAGACGGTCAAGTCTCTATGCTTAAGTGTCATCCCTGGATCGGTATGCTGACACACACACTACTCAAGGATTTATAACAGAGGTAAATCACATGTATAAAGTAACGTAAATACTATTACCTCAATCCAAATAGCGGAAGTAACAACAAGGTTTGTGGATTCCCATCAACACCAACGGCAAAGTTTAGTGTAGAAATCGTAACCCTAACGTATCACTTACTCGTCGTAAGATTCCTGCAACATGAGACGTTGCAGCCACAAAGGGTCAGTCCATTGAATGTACTAGCAAATTCACACCATAGGATAATGATGAATAAAGACTATCATTACATGCATATTTGGCTGGTGGAAAGGCTCTATGGTTATAATGTTTTTGCGAAAAGCCAATTTTTCCCTACTGCAAAGGAATATAATTTATTTAACTACAAAGTTGGTTGAAAATATTGAGAAGGTTCCTCCAACTCAATCCCAAATTAACATCAATAACCCAACAAATTATTTAAGTAACATGATGAGATACTTAAGATACTCCAAGTACTAGATACTCAATATTGTCCATAACCGGGGACACGGCTAACCATTATTAGTTTGTACACTATGAAGAGGTTTGCGCACTTTTCCCCCCAAGACTCGATCGCCTCCGTTGGATTCTCGCACTACATGGTGTTTGAGAAACGGATGACCGAGACATAGTCTTTCAGAAACATTAACTCTCTACTCCGGGCAGACCATACCAAACCTACAGCCCAATACCTGCTGATCCACCTCTTCAAGAGCTTCACGTAACTTACTCAACTATGCTAGAGCCCATAATAGCTTGTGGCTGCACACGGAAGTTTCTAGCATGAATCATCTCAGTTCCCTTTGAGCCTGGGTGGCGGTCCATAGGAAGATCACACGGGTACTCCGGGATTTCCAAAAAATATAGGCAACACTGGGTACTCCAGGTGCCTCAATCCACCCATATGTGTATTTAAGTTGCCACCTTAAGTTGAACCATTAATTAACAATCTCACATCTGTCATGGATTTCACTCTCCCAAACCACGTCTACGAGCATAGCATAGCAATATAAGCTACGCGTAGAAGTAACTCCCAAGGGTTTGAATGTAACAGGGCAATAGGTTCTACCTCATCAACTACTTCCCAACCCACATGTTAATGACATCCTAACCATGCAATGTTTAAGGATTGGAACTAATGCATAAAAACTGGGTGATAAAGGGGTATGATCAAAGTGTGAACTTGCCTGCAATGTTGATAAATATGATTCGCACTCATAACTTTTGATAGATCTACTCGTCACACTCCGGTCAATCAATCGTACGCAAGCAACAGAACCACACATAAGCAATCACTCAACAAATCAGAAAGAACGAAGAAGACGATTCGGAAAACACCAAAACCAAGCAAATAACTCTTGCAACATAAAACAATTTCTAACATTACCATAATTATATGAATTTGGTCTTATCAGAAAGTTTAGGTCAAGAGCTTCGATTTGCAAAAAGATTCATATCAAACGGAGCTACGAAACTCAAGTTATGAACAAAAGAAGTTTGAATTCAAATCTGGTCTAATTCAACTTTTAAACTTTCAAAAACATGTTTCAGTTGGATTACTGGATAGAGGAGATTGTAACAAAGAAGTGAGCGTTGGTTTCATTGGATTTGGACAAACGAGCAAAAAGTTGTGATAGATTGAAGATCAGGGACTAAACTATGAAGAAACTAATTACATACAGGTCCCTGGCTAAAATTAAAAAGAAAAATAAAAAGACTAAATATTGAACGTTCGTTACTGATTGCTAACGAACAAAAATCGTTCGCTACTGAACCCTAGCTAATGAACGCTCGTAGAATAAGTTAACCTAAAATAATAAACCGGCGAACGACAAAAACCGAACGCTAATAGAAAATAAACCGGGACGGTTAGTTACTGGTTCGGCCGGTTCGGGCAAGACAACCAAGGGTGTCAGTTGTCAACAGCGACGGCTCCGGCGAGGTGCGGCAACGGCGGCGGTGGCGCGGGGCTACGGCGCTGGCGGGCGACAGAGTGCGGCGTGAGATGCGCGGCAGCGGGTGGCGGCGAGCAGCGGTGCAGCGAGGGGCAGCGGCGGCGATGTTCTCCGGCGGCGGCGCTGGCGCATGCGGCGGAGACGAGAAGCGGGGAGGGAAGGAGGAGGTGGAGGGGCTTATAAAGGGGGTCAGGGGGGCAAGGTGGCGTGGGCGAGGGGGCAGATAAGAGGCGGCGGCGGGAGTCCAGCTGCGGCACGAGATCAGCGGCAGCGTCGTGCTGGAGTCCGTCAGGAGGTTGGGGCGACACGGTGTGGGCTGGGCTGCGGCCTGGCAGGAGCTGGGCCGGCCCAGTCGGCGAAGAGATTTAAAAAAAACACACACAACAGAAAATAAAATAAAGCAAACTAAAATAAAATAGAACCTAGGCATATAATATATCAAAATTTTCAGAAAATCATTTTCTACCGCATGAACATTTTCCGAGCATTAAATAAAATACACACAAATTCAAATAAATCAAATAGTGCTACAGCTCTAATAAAATCCAATAAAAATCATTTTAAAAATACCAAAATGATTTCAAATTTATTTATCTCCAATTTTCTAATGTACGGAATCATGTTACCCTATTTTCATATATTTTTATTTTGGAGAAAAATAATTTGAATAAAACTCAAATAACCCAAATTGAAAAATGGATTTTAAATTTGAGTTTCTTTGAAACATCCAACTCATATTTCATATGTTTTGAAGAAGTCATTTTATCTTCTCTCATGAAAATCATTGAGTTGCTTAAAGTTTCAGAACTAGAAATATTTCCAACACCCCTTTTCATTTAAATAAATGGAAGAAGTCATGTCATCTTCTCTCTAGGGTTTTGTGTTTGAAAAGAATTTGAAGTCACGAAGATCATAAATGCAAAATGAAAGTTTGGGAAAGTCCTTTTATTCCCTCTCATTTAACTTTCAAAAAGTTTCGAATTCACTCACTTTCAGTCAATCAATCACACAACAACCAAACCTATCTATTTATTATAACATTCCAAAATTTAGAATTTTGGGATGTTACAAAATTAATATGGAACCTGATGCTATACTAGTTGTTGATCATCCGCGACAGTTGAATCCTAATATGAAGGATGTGGTAATAAATGAAATATTAAACCTTCTAGAAGCAGGTATAATCTATCCTATTGCTGATAGTAGATGGGTAAGTCCCATTCATTGTGTCCCTAAGAAGGAAGGTATTACTGTTGTTCCTAGTGATAAGAATAAATTGATTCCACAAAGAATTGTCACATGTTATAGAAAGGTAATAGATTTTAGAAAGTTAAATAAGGCTACTAGGAAAGACCATTATCATCTGTCATTCATTGATCAAATGCTAGAAAGACTATCAAAACATACACATTTCTGATTTCTAAATGGATATTCTGGTTTTTCTCAAATACCTGTGTCATAAGAGGATCGAGAAAAAACTACTTTTATATGCCATTTTGCTACCTTTGCTTATAGACGTATGCCTTTTGATTTATGCAATGCACCTGCTACTTTTCAAAGATGCATGACTGATATATTATCTGACTTTTGTGAAAATATTGTTGACGTTCTCATGGATGATTTCTCTGTATATGGAACTTCTTTTGACAACTGCTTAAGCAACCTTGATCGAGTTTTGCACAAATTGAAGAAACTAATCTTATCTTGAATTGGGAGAAGTGTCACTTTATGGTTAATGAAGGTATTGTCTTGGGGCATAAAATCTCGAAAAGATGTATTGAAGTTGATAAAGCTAAAGTTGATGCTATTGAAAAAATGTTGTGTCCTAAAGATATCAAAGGTATAAGAAGTTTCCTTGGTCATGTTGGTTTCTATAGGAGATTTATTAAAGAATTCTCTAAAATTTCTAGGCCTCTTACTAATCTCTTGCAAAAAGATGTTCCATTCATTTTGATGATGATTGTGTAGAAGCATTTGAAATACTTAAGAAAGCCTTCATCTTTGCACCTATTGTAGAACCACTTGTTTGGAACCTACCCTTTGAAATTATGTGTGATGCTAGTGATTATGATGTTGGTGCTGTTCTAGGACAAAGAGTTTATAAGATATTAAATGTTATCCATTATGCTAGTAAAACTCTAGACAATGCTCGAAGAAATTATGGTACTACCGAAAAAGAATTTCTAGCAGTTATATTTGCTTGTGACAAGTTCAGATCTTATATTGTTGATTCTAAAGTAACTGTTCACACCGATCATGATGCTATTAAATATCTTATGGAAAAGAAAGATGCTAAACCTAGACTTACTAGATGGGTTCTCTTGCTACAAGAATTTGATTTACATATTATTGATAGAAAAGGAGTTGAGAACCCCGTAGCAGACAACTTGTCTAGGTTAGAAAATATTCTTGATGACCCACTACCTATTGATGATAGCTTTCCTGATGAACAATTAGCTATCATAAATGCTTCTCGTAGTACTCCATGGTATGCTGGTTATGCTAATTACATTGGTGCTAAATTTATACCACCCAGTTTCACATACCAACAAAAGAAAAGGTTTTTCTATGATTTAATACATTACTTCTGGGATGACCCACACCTTTATAAAGGACTAGATGGTGTTACTAGACATTGTGTACCTAAGCATGAACAGGAATAGATCCTACACAAGTTTCACTCCGAGGCCTACGGAGGACACCATGCTGGAGATAGAACTGCGCATAAGGTATTACAATGTGGTTTTTATTGGCCTAACTCTTTTCAAGGATGCTCGTAAGTTTGTATTGTCTTGTAATGAATGTCTAAGAATTGGTCATATTAGTAGACGTCAGGAAATGCCTATGAATTATTCACTTGTTATTGAACCATTTGATATTTGGGGATTTGATTATATGGGACCTTTTCCTTCCACCAATGGGTATACACACATTTTGGTTGTTGTTGATTATGTTACTAAGTGGATAGACGCTATTCCAACTAGTAGTGCTGATCACAACACCTCCATTAAAATGCTTAAAGAAGTTATTTTCCCGAGGTTTGGAGTCCCTAGATATTTAATGACTGATGGTGGTTCACACTTTATTCAAGGTGCTTTCCATAAATTGCTTGCTAAGTACTCCCTCCTTTCTGGTTTATAGGGCTTATCTCAAAATTTTAGTTTTTCCATTTTATAAGGCTCATTTGGTTGTTCCACATCACGTGTTCAGATTCCAAGGTGCATTAAATCATTGCATGCAAGTATTAAGAGAAAATTGACCAATGCATGTACTTTATGCATGCATGTATTGCAATTAATACATTAGTAAACATATTTTTTTGAGGAAAACAATAGCATTAATTGGGTGTTTTTGCAAACTACAAAAAGTATTCCACCACTCACCATCTACCTTGGTTGGTGGGATTTTTGAATTGAGCCCTATAAACCGAAAAGGAGGGAGTATATGTTAACCGTAGAATTCCATCTCCATACCATCCTCAGTCTAGTGGTCAAGTAGATTTAAGTAATAGATAAGTAAAATTGATCTTGCAAAAGACTATTAATAGATCTAGAAAAAAATTGGTCTAATAAACTTGATGATGCATTATGGTCTTATAGAACTGCTTATAAGAATCATATGGGTATGTCTCCATATAAAATGGTTTATGGAATAGCATGTTACTTACCTCTTGAACTAGAACATAAAGCTTATTGGGAAATTAAAGAGCTCAACTATGATTTCAAACTTGCCGGTGAGAAGAGGTTATTTGACATTAACTCACTTGATTAATGGAGAACCCAAGCCTATGAGAATGCCAAATTGTTTAAAGAAAAGGTTACAAAAGCATGAACTCAATGTAGGTGACCATGCCTTGCTATACAATTCTTGTTTAAGATTTTTTGCAGGAAAACTTCTCTCTAAATGGTAAGGGTTTTACATTATTGAGGAAGTTTATCATTCCGGTGCCATCAAGATCAACAACGCTGAGGACAATAAACCAAAGGTGGTAAACGGACAAAGAATCAAACATTATATCTTAGGTACTCCCATAAATGTTGAAACCAATATTATTAATACCATAACACCGGAGGAGTACATAAGGGAAACTTACCAGAACGTTCCAAACCTCCGAAAAGGAATAGGTATGTGATACGGTAAGTAAATCGACTCCAAATATTTCCCAAAAGAAATTTTACTCCATTTTGGAATATTTAAAAAATTAGGAAAATAAGAAGTAGTCTGAAAAGTGCACGAGGAGGCGACAAGCCATGGGGGGCGCCCTACCCCTGGGCACAGCTCCGAGGCTTTGTGGCCACCTCGTGTGCCTCCAGACTTTGTTTTCTTGCAGTATACTTCTTTTGGTCGGTAAAAATTTATTATATAACCTCCTGAAGATTTTAACCACCGTATCATGGCAATATCCTTTGTTCTTGTTTCAACTGTTTTCTGCCAGAGTTTTCATCATGTCTTCTTCCTCCTCCAACAATGTGGGAGACGATGCTTGGTTGATGCAGATGGAACTCAGGAGGGGGGGGTACCGAAGGAGTCATGATGGAGGAGGATGCAGGAGATTCGCTTGAGGTTCAGCCTCCATCTTCGGAAAGAGGAACTCTAGCTGGCATCTCTACTGCTCCAAATCAAGATCAAGCCATAGGGACTACAAGCATCCATGAAGGCCAAGAGACATTAGAAGGGCTTCCCCCTAGGAGGTCCTTACACAGGTTACATCAGAACAACTTTCATAATTATGGATGGAGAATACTCCTCATGCACATATACCCTCCAACTGGGATATATCCCGTCCAAGTGAAAGTGGTGCATGGAAAAGATCTTGGTGGCCTTAAAATAAGCATCTTTTAAATAAATTCGGAAGAATGCAAACATGCTACAATGTGTACTCCAAGAATTGCAGGACCTGAAGGGTAGCTTGATGAAGCTGACAGAAACCTCATCACCACCACCTCCGAAGAAGTAAACTTGAGTACATGGGTATGGGCACTCCCCTTGGCTCGTGCCAAGCATGGGGGAGGTGCCCCAATATCATATCACCATCACATCTTTACCTTTATCGTTTTTCTTAGTTCAATCCTTTTAGTTATATCTTGGTTGAGTAGAATAAAGTTTTTAGTATGATCTAGCTTTGAGTTTTGCTTTGTGTTCCCTCTATTTAATCAAGTCCGAGAGTTACATAATAAATATTAGTTTTGAGTTGAGGGCTTTGATTTCTTGCTTTGATCTTGAGAAAAAATAGAGATAAAATAAATAAAAAGATTATATAATAATCTTAAGGGAAGTGATGAAAAACATAGTTTTGTTCATTATTGCAATTAATAGGAATTAATAAAGAAAGAGAGGTCTCACATATAAATACACTATCTTGGACATTTTTTGTGATTGTGAGCACTCATTAAAATATTATATGTTAAAAGGTTGATGTTGGACAAGGAAGATAACATAATAGGTTATGTTTCCGTATATCTGAATAGAAGTTATATTGACGTGGATCCTCCAACATGTTGAGCTTGCTTCTCATCCTATGCTAGCCAAATCTTCTGCACCAAGTAGAGATACTACCTGTGCATCCAAAATCCCTTAACCCAGTTTTTCCATGAGAGTCCACCATATCTACCTATGGATTGAGTAAGATCCTTCAAGTAAGTTGTCATCGGTGCAAGCAATAAAAATTGATCTCTAAATATGTATAATCTTTTGGTGTGAGGAAAATAAGCTTTATATGAACTTGTTATATGGAAGAAATAAAAGCGATCGACTGCATAATAAAGTTCTTTATCACAAGTGCCAATATAAAGTGACGTCATTTTGCATTAAGATTTTGTTCATCCAACCATAAAAGCACATGACAACCTCTGCTTCCCTCTGTGAAGGGCCTATCTTTTACTTTTACCTTCTACCTTTATACAAGAGTCACGGTGATCATCACATCTCCTTTTTATACTTTTTATTTTTGGCAAGCACTATTTTAGGGAAGATCCAGA